>NC_081572.1:27900333-27997613 GCF_022355385.1 Mustela nigripes | reverse complement strand
ATATATATATATATATATATATATATATATATATATATATATTTCTTATAAATCACATTATTGCAGCTTCTTTTGCCTATTTCTATGGAATTTATTTTGTTTTTAATTAAAATGCTAAAGTTAAAAAATAGATTTAAAAAACCTTTCAATATGCAAAGTACATCAAGGACTCTATTTTCATCATTCCCCCCAAACAGTTCAGTTACCCTACGGTTTAGGTGAGATATTATTTGTATCTCTTCAGCCCACCCTAGATCTGGGTAAAAGGATCCAATAACTATTATGCTGTTTTTTTTCTCTTTAAGCTTTACGTCCAATTATATGTGTTTTGAGTATATTTTCATCAGTGAACTATGAATCGCATCTTGTTCCAACTCCTTTGTAAAATAATAAACTATGTAGTTCATAACAGGAAATGTTCATTCTGCTTCTTTTTCTTAGCCAATGAAAGTGAGCTGATTCCTGAAAATTTTCCTCTGACCTTGGTCTTTAGGAATTTCAGAGGTAAATTTAGCTCAGATGTTGAAAACCAAACCTCCACACTTCAGAGACAAGATATAACACACACAGACAGAGTCTGGGATAAAGAGGAATGACAGCTTTATTGCTTTGTTGGACAAAGAGGGCTGTAGCAGGCTTGGCCTTCAAAACTGCAAGCCCGCCCAGAGGAAGGGGGCTCTGGGCGTTTTACAGGGAAAGACAGGATCAAGAGGGCCTCACCAGGAATTGCGTACGTCCTGCCAGCCTCCTTCGATTTTTCAGGGTGGTACTGGGCTCCTGAAGCAAAAAGCGAAGAGGGAGGAGCAGAAGTTTGTGAAGAAAGGGGAAAGGTGACTTAGTTTAAAATCCAGCTTCTGAAGCTTTAAGAGACCCATGTTTTTTGTTTGTTTGTTTATTTTTTGTTTTTAAAGATTTTACTTATTTATTTGTCAGAGAGAGAGAGAGAGAGAGAGAGAGCACTAGCAGGGAAAGAGGCAAGTAGAGGGAGAAGCAGGCTCCCCGCTGAGCAGAGAGCCCATGCAGGACTTGATTCTCAGACTCGATCCCAGGAGTCTGGGATCATTATTTGAGCTGAAGGCAAATGCTTAACCCACTGAACTTTCCTTTTTCCTGACTTTTGTTCAACTTAGTGCATTTAAGCAGTTTCAAAATAATGCCGGCATATTTGATATAACTCAGAAATGTCCTCCTGCATATTGTCCAAATTCCCTCTTTATCTTTCTTATGGACTTCTTGCCAATTCATATGTATTCTACTCAGCACTTTACATGTATATCATTTAATCCTCAAGAGAAGCATGCAAAAAAGTTGCTTTTATTAATAAGAACATTTATGGAAAAATGTTAATAAGCACACATATAAATAAAACTCCACATGCATATATATGTGCATGTGAGAACACAGACATATTTGGGCACATGTGTTTATGTAGACATATTTGGCTGCCAGTATGCCAATGATGTCTTATTGTAAGTTTTGGGAGATGTAAATAAAAAATAAATTCATAGGGAATAATTACTTTCCATTTTGCATGGACTGGCCCATTAGTTCAATAATGCATTACTGTTCTCCTTCAATTGAGCTATTGTTCATGATGCTAATGTATAAAAATGACCGCCTAAAAAAGTAACTTAAAAGTGCCAACATTTTCTATAATGGAATACTATGCAGCCATTAAAAAGACAAAATCTTGACATTTGCAATGACATGGATGGAACTAGAGGGTATTATGCTGAGTGAAATAAGTCAATCAGAGAAAGACAATTATCATATGATCTTCCTGATATGAGGAATTTGAGAGGCAGGGTGGGTGGTCGTGGGGGCTAGGAAGGGAAAAAAATAAAATAAGATGAAATTGGGAGGGAGACAAATTATAAAAGATTCTTTTTTGTTTTTTATGATTTTATTTATTTATTTGACAGAGATCACAAGTAGGCAGAGGGCAGGCATGGGGGGTGGGGAAGCAGGCTCCCTGCTGAGCAGAGAGCCCAATTCGGGGCTCTATCCCAGGATCCCGAGACCATGGCCTGAGCCAAAGGCAGAGGTTTTAACCCACTGAGCCACCCAGATACCCCACCATAAGAGATTCTTAATCTCATGAAACAAACTGAGGGTTGCCAGGGGGAGGGAGGTAGGGAGAGGGTGGTTGGGTTATGGACATTGGGGAGGGTATGTGCTATGGTGAGTGCTGTGAAATGTGTAAGCCTGATGATTCACAGACCTGTACTCCTGGGGCAAATAATACATTATATGTTCATTAAAAAAAAGTGCCAACATTTTCATTTCTAGATGTTTCCATATTAGTCCAGCAAATTCAAGTGGACTTTCCATTTTCCATTCAAAGCAATCGCAGCCTTTTCATTCATAACGTCTTTTGTGCAATTGCACACCACCTCATCTCGAAATATTTACAGCATTAGTAATTTTATCCTTTCACTCTCTCTCTCTCTCTTTTGTTCTCCTTCTGTATTCGTATTATTAAAATGCAGTCATCCACTATCAGACTCATTCTACCATCCTAAATATACAAGTTTCAATCATTCTGGCATTTTCATTTATTCAAATTACATCCCCAAGTGTAATTGATTCCCAGTCCCCTTCATTTACTCTGAGCTAGAGATTTCTTTAAAATACAGATTTTATGATACTTTTCCACCTTCTTGTTACATTTCTTAATACACCAAGGCCCTGAGATACAATTAAATAATTTGGACAGAACTTGAATAGTCCCCCTGTGTACGTCTTAGTTGGAGTTCTGTGAAGCATTTTAAGTCATGAGATTTCCTAAACGCATTTCTCTGCTTTAATTTCAATGGTGTTATTAAGAAAGGAAGAGGAAGAATTAATTACTTGTGTTTGCTATTTCTTTTATATTTAATAATATAGTGTAGAGAGAGGAAATGGTAGTGATTACTCGCATTCTTTTTAGATGCCTTTAACAGTAATGTGTAAAAAAATAAAAGTCAAGATTGTGACTATTATAGATGATATATAATTTAATGTTTCAGAAGAGTGGGCAATGGGATGAGATGAGGTCATTCCAGAAGTGAGCAGAGCTGCACGTGAATATCTCTATCACTGCCCGACCCTGTTTAACTCCTTGGCGATATGAGACTTATTGAGGTTTGTTTGTGTGTGTTTGTTTTGAGGGAAGTGTTATAGAGCTCTGGATCTAGAGCTTCCTTTAATTCATCATGCTTCAGTTTCATAATTTAAGCATTCCCCCCCCCCTTTTTTTCTTTTTAACCGAATGTATTTCTCATTGGTCTCTACTGGCAACACTTCCAGTTTGGGATTTGTGTATCCTTGAAATGCCAAGTTTTTGTTCACCATCCCCTTTTCTTACACATTCATCCACTCATTCTTTTAGATTGTCTACAAAGTACTGTTACAGTGCATCAGACAAAGTGTGATAGAAGCCTTAGATTCGATCTGTATCTGACATAGGTTCACTCAGACTATTACGCTTTTGCATGACAGAAGAGGTACAGAATAAAAGAAGAAAAAGGTGTCCCTTGAACATTATCATCTAGGTACTAGGTTTTGAAGTAGGTGTTTTATATATGTCATCTTATTCAATTCCTGGACAAATCTATAACTGTTTTCCTTTCTTTCATTAAAAAGTTACTGAGGTTAAGAGATGAAAAAAAGACCTGGGGATAAGGTGAACAATAATGTGAGTATATGTAACACTACTGACCTATACATGTAAATATTTTTAAGATGGCAAATTTTATGTTGTGTGTATTTTCCCACAATTAGAGATTAAAAAAAAAATACTGAGTGAACTAAGTATTTGGCTCAATGTCACCACATGTAAGTGACAAATCTTGGATTAAAATTCAGTTTAATTAAGCTTTTCTTTTCACTCTACTCTATTACCACACAAGAGTATTATCCTAAGAGGGACATCAGCACCTTCTCTGGGGGTTCAAATGAGTAATTAATAATGTATTTGTCACATTTCTACTGCTGGAATCACCATCTTTTATTGAAGGGATCTCTGGGGGAGTCTCTTTCACCACAGCGTATGTTTCCCAAAGGAAAGGACCTTCTCTTGTGCATCTTGTTATTTCACACTTTGACCTTATCCCTGGAACACCACATACACTCAACAACCCAATGTTAGCAAGATCTTGAGGGAGCTGATGTTAGAAATTGACCTCGGAAGATGCATAGAACTTCACAAGGTGAGGCCAGGAGGGAAAGGGAGAAATCCAATGGAAGGGAAGTACTTGAGAAACAAAGCTGTGAAAAAGGGGAAGCATGGACATTAAGAGTAAAAATCTATTTCATTTCTTTACGCGGAGAGTATATTTAGATGAGCCCTGGGGGACATGGATGTAAGTTGGAACACAATTGATCTTAAATATGATGAGTTTCAACAGGCTCAGATCCAATGACCCAAATCTCCTAAATCTGGCTACTCACTTCCTGATCTGAGAAAATATCCAGGGTTATTTAGGTAGAACAACACAAAATAAATTAATATTAAGTGATGAACAACCTAAGCAATAATCTAATGTAAGCTTGGAATTCTCTCAATCAAAAAATATTCTAGATAAACTTACGAAATAATTATCAATGGCGATGACAAGGAAAGTTCCTTGGAGAGAATACACTGCTTAAGTATATGTCCTGAGTAGAAGACAGTATTAGAATGAGCATTAGGACCTGAATTATTCCAAAAACAATACCTTTCAATTAACTAGAGTCATCTGTTACTCAGCATTTATCTAAATCTTCACTACGATGATGACTAATGTTTATTGTGTGGATTCTGTGAGATCCTTAAGTGTCTTCCACGCAATAAGAGAACCATTAAATTATTGTTATTACCTAGACAAAAATTATATTCTACCATATCCTATTTCTTTAAAAAATGGTATTCCACACATAATGCCAATGATAGACTTGTTAATCAGATACTTGATCAGTCAGAGCATTTCATTCTTCAAAGCTGCTGAATATTAAAACTGTTATTGTCCTCCTTCTATGCCAATCTCTGAGATACTGAACTTGGGCAGCAAATTTAGTCATCTTTCAGCTCTGGGCAATATTATCGTGATGATCTTTTTCTTTCTGGTAAGATTTGTTTCCCAGATTCAGGCTGGTATGTCAACCCCATCTGTATTCATCTACAGCATCTTCATGACCATAATATATATCATAACTATTAATTATGCATGGATTGTAGAGGTGGCTATATCTTTAATATTTTACGTTAGTGTTTTTAGTTGACAGGCAAAAAGTTTAAAACTTTTAAAAAAGACATTGTCATCTATTATTAACATGAGCATCACCGACCACTCTCAATATGCATCTCCTTTTGTTCATATTTCAAAAAGAGTATGCTAGATGCCAGCTGTTGTCATTTCAGAGCTTCAAGGGCTGAGAAACTATTGTTCCATATTTTTTTATCTCCATATTTCTCACATTTGGTCTTTTGTCAATTATTGTCATTTAACTATAGTTATCAAAACATTTTAAAAATGGTCAGAGTGATGATGTTTGACTTAATCAATAAGAGAAAGTTCATCTCTGTTAGATTTAACAGGCTTATAAGGAAATTTGAAAACTCAGATAGAATTGCAATGAAACATCAAAGAAGCTATAACCGCCTGATGAAAACAACGGAGGTCAAAGGAAACTTATATGAAAAAATTGGGAAGTCATTAGTCAATATGGTTTACTTGTAATATGGCAGGTCTTTACTACTCAGTGAATAGTCCTATATAGCCCCGCCTCCTTCAGTTATACGAGCCAAATGGCTAGTCCAATGGACCATGAGCAGAATGGACAATGACCAATGGATTGTGAGCAGAAGTGACATGTATCATGACCTTTGGTTCAGGTCATGATCTCCAGGTCCTGAGATCAAGCCCCATATCCGGCTCCCAGCTCAGTGGGGAGTCTGCTTCTCCCTCTCCCTCTGCTTCTTCCCCTGCTGTGCTCTCTTACTCTCTCAATGAATAAATAAAATCTTTTTTTTTAAAAAAAAAAAGGAGAGATAAACTAGGGGAAGACAGGCAAGGATCATGCAGAAGTGAAAGGTCATAGACATTCTGTAAATTCAGAGGACTGAAATAATATAGAAACCAAATGTTTTGAGACTTCAAATTATTTTTTAAAAATTGGACTAGATTTAGCTTTGATTTAGGGACAAAATCAGATTCAAAGTACAGCTTTCCCATCTAAGAACCTCAAAGTGACTACCAGTGCATTGAGGGTGGGAAAGCAAATCTACATAGCAAATCTTTGAACTATATCCTGAAAGAAGCATGGGATGTGATTATCTCCATACAAGACGAACTGAATAAAGTGAACTAGAAGGTCACTCAGTTTTGAAAAGCGTGTACTCTTCAAAAAAGAGTGATGATGAATAGATTTGAAAGGTTTATGTCCATGTAACAGCACTAGCTAAACATTCTTGTTCTTAAGTCCTGTCCTCCTAATTGCCACATTCAGTGACAGTGAAAGGGACACTTTAAATGCATAATAGCAGACTAGTGATCTAATGCTCATATTATTATGGCTATTAAAGGTCAAGAGCTATACAGAGGGAGGGCTTCATCTAATTAGTCAGGCGTGCATGTCATCACTTTGTTCCTTGTTTAAATCTCAAACATGCTTTTTTTTTTTTTTTTGAAGACTAATAGTACGGTGGAACAGAAAAAGGAATGAAATGTGATTATTATTCATTTTTTATGCCAAATACATAGCCATCCAATGACCCACACGACTGAAGCCGCTGAATATGAAGTTTGATCTTTGTTGGCTTATGTCTGAAAACCGTCAAGGAGGTAGGAGGAGGTTGGAGCAGCAAGTAGAGCAAAATCCTTGATGGGATGACAAGCCTGAAGCAAATGTTCTGGTTTACGCTGAACTTGATTTACCAAATGTTCTTCATTCTCTCCTTATATAATTATACAAAGTGAGCCACAGACTGCAATTGGTGGGTGGGCTTTTCTAAGTCTTTGCCTTGTTAGAAACTGATACTATCTAATAGGGAAAAAAAATCCCAACGGTTTAAGATCTCATGCAAAGTTGACGGCTTTCTGATTCATCTCTGCATTATTCCAAAGGGATATGATTTTCATCTCCCCCTCAAAGAAAGGACAGCTTAGCATACTGTTCTTTGCTAGTACACGTCCTATCTTGAAGCTACCTGTGACACAAAAATTATGATTCCATGTAAATACATATTTTTTTAACATTCAAAATAGCACTGACTCAACAAAAGTTTTCAACCTATCTTGTTCTTTGCACCCTTAGAAACAATATCCAGACTCTCAAAGCTGGCATGTACCTCAAGAGCCCCATTAGATAATCAGACCACTGGCCTCTCCATATGACTGCAATGGAAACAAAGTCCCAGAAAATGGTATTCCTTCCCTGACTGAGGGAACTCAACATTTTCCCACTCATTGCAACAAGTGAAGCCTGGGCTAACCCCAATGCTTAACAGCAGTGCATCGAGGATGCTGTCTAGTTTCCCTGAAATTATAATGAGAGGAAAGATACCTGTGCAGGGAAATGAAAAGACATTCCAATCTACGACAGCCCTTACACATGAATATCAGAAGGAATCCCAGTTTGTCCCCAGACTGTTGAAGTAGGATGTATCAGCTGCTTTGCTATGCTATGATCTGGCAAACTGTCTTTTCGTTCAGCTGTGGAATTTCGAATTCTGTTTTGACAGTCATCATGCTATAGTAATGACAATTATAATTGATTTCTAATATTTGTTGAATTTTCCCTTTATGCTGTTAACAGAGGGGTCAGCAGGTCCATTTTCAAGGTAAGGAGATTGAGGCTTAGAGAGACGAAGTCATATTTTCAAGGTCACTTAGACACAATGGCAGAGCTGAGAATTCATCCAAGTTTGCTTGGCTTAATGTCTACTTTTATCTATTAAAATGTGGAGCCTTGGGCACCTGGGTGTCTCAGTGGGTTAAAGCCTCTGCCTTTGGTTTGGGTCACTATCCCAGGATCCTGGGATCAAGCCCCACATCAGGCTCTCTGCTCAGCGGGGGGTTTGCTTTCTCCTCTCTCTCTCTCTCTGCCTGCCTCTGCCTATTTGTGATCTGTCTGTCAAATAAATAAATAAAATCTTTAAAAAAAAAATGTGAAGCCTTGTGTCTTGAGGTCCTGAGCTTCAGTGTTATGTTCTAAATTACACAATGTTGTGAATGTGTATATATGTATTTCCCCCACCCCGGAAAGAACATTCACCTTTTACATCAGATTCTTCAAGGGATATATCAGTTCAAAAGTTTCACTGCCCAGATATTTGTAGAAGGGGAATAGTTTCCATCAGTATGTCTGTCCTCTTAATTCACTGTATTATTTGTCATTCTTACGGAGTCTGTGTGCTACGCTTGTGTGTGACTCTCCATTTACCGTGAACCACTGCAAACTCTCATGTATTCAACAGGAACTCAGATTTACATCCCCTTTAAAGGAGGAACGTTTGCTCCACAAACACCATACCAGTTTGTTCTCTTTTCTTTCCCTCTTTACATCTATTACTTCCTTAGCTATGAAGAAAAGAAATTCTGAACACTGATGGACCATTTTATATTCATTGAAATCTCTCTCATGAGCAACTAAAGAAACTGTTTGCATTTAAAAATGCAAGTTTTTTTTATTATTACATTTAATTTGAAACATAGATGTGATTTAAATATCAAAGTACTATAAAATCTATACGTCAAGTGTTGTTCCAACCCTTGTCCCTTTCCACCATCCTGCCCTTGGTTCCCTAGAGATAACAATTTTATTAGTTATATGTGTAGATATTCAGTTTTTCTTTGTACAAATAAAGAGAAGTCAAATGTGTACTTATATCCTTCCCTTCCTTACACAAAAGTAGAAAATTATGCATTGCCATTTTAAACTACTCTCACTAGTGTTATTGCTATGTTCGTTTTATTTGCATTTCTATTGCCCAGTATCCTTCCTGAATTTCTAACCTTATTTTATCTTAAACTTGTACTGTCTTTGATAGAGTTTAAAGATTACTTAGGAGATATGAATTCTCAAAACAAATAAACACCTACTTTTATACTTAAATTTTGTTTGGCTGGCTCTTTTGCCCATTGATTGGTTTCTAAATCTTAGGATGAATAAAACCTGTGGTCAATTAAATATGTTAGTAGTGTCTCACAAACTGGTTCAAAGGATGAGAGACACAAATTAAAAAATATTTATATGTCTGCAAATCTTCACCGGGGAAGACAGAATGAGAATGTTAATACATACTTTTCTCTGTGTACGTAAAATAATGATATAATAAACTTTAGAAATCCTCAGATCCTTAAATAAGTTAATTTATATTCAGAACCTGTAAAAGAAAAATACTGTGCACAATATCTAACACATTATTTGAAATTCTGATTAATGTTGCCAAGAACCACTGCCCCTCGAAATGCATGCAGTTTGGGTGAGAGAGTGTCTCAGGAAGACTAGTAGCAACAGGGATTATTCTGAGTCCATCAAATTTCAAACTCTGTAGAACAAGTTCTAGCATCATTGCCTTGTTGGGCTTGGGCTGTTGGTGAGGTATCTGTATCTGTAGGAACGATCCCAGGACAATTCCAATTCAATACATTTTCCTGGAAAATCTACATTTTCAGTATATCCAAAGTGTTATATGAATAAGATATAATTACAAGCAGATTAAATCTATTATTAACAGATTGCAGTTTAGTTTAGAATCTTTATAATCTCCCTGCCTACCCAGGATACTGCCATAGAAAAATGACACCAAGGTAAAAAGTAAATCTATCGATTAGCAGTTTATTTTCAAGTATTTTTGGTATAAACTCTGCAACTAAACACTAAGAGGAATCTTCTTAACGTGCCTGTAATTAAGAATTACCTGGTGATGAATTGAGTCCATTTACTATACCATGATTAAGGAAGCCACTTTGGAAGACAGAAATGTCAAAACTAGAAATAAGCATCATGAATACCAAAGGATTTTTGTCTTTGTATAGTATGTCAAGGGATTAAGTTTTATATATAAAACCCTTTCCCCTACAAATTGATCTTTAAAAATATAGTAAATCCCTGTTGAGTCTTAGAAAATATGACATTTCCAAGTATAGATTTCAAATGAGTCATTCATGTTTAAAAATGCCTCTGTAGTCAAAGATGAGATAGATCCCAAATAAGTAAAATAAGGTCAGTGCAAAATCTTGGTGAAGAAAAAAAATCCATTCTAATAAGTGAAGTGTCATTTCTTTGGCCCCCACTAGAAATATATTACATTTAATCGCCCTTGGCCCCAGTGTAGTATTTAAAGAAGACTTTTTCCTCTTTGAGAATGACTGCAAGTGCTTTATTTGTGCCATTTACTGCCTGGAATACAACTTTCTTGTCTTATCCCAAATGGTGAGAATCTATGTTTCAAGTTTCCCTTCATTACTGCCTCTCCCATAAAGCCTTTCTTAAAGTCTTCCAATGGGATATTTCTAGTTCTTTCCAACTTAGCAAAGAATTGTTTGATGGTCTTTTAGAATTCTTGATACACTCAAGTATATACTTACTTCTGTATCTTAGACTCTAAACTCCTTAAGGACAAGCACAGCTCTGCATTTAGAACAACAATTTACAATGATCAGGAGCTCATAAAATGCTAGTGAATGAGTTGGCTTGAATATAACCCAACACTAGCCAACCCTGGTCTGGTAAAGAGAGGGAGAGGGCCTTATGTGTGTGCCATTTATGCACATTAGTATAATATTTAATGAACTTTAATTTTCTCAAACAACTCACTTTCGATATTTAGTAAGTAAACACAAGTTTCATATCTATGGAACAACAAGATCACGGAGTATTCCAGTTCATTTAAAAATATACAAAAAAAAAATTTACAATGAAACCAAAATAAGTCAAGCAGAGAAAGACAACTATCATATGATCTCCCTGATATGAGGAAGTGTTGATGCAACATGGGGGCTTAAGTGGGTAGAAGAAGAATCAATGGAACAAGATGGAATTGGGAGGGAGACAAACCATAAGTGACTCTTAATCTCACAAAACAAACTGAGGGTTGCTGGGGGGAGGGGGGTTGGGAGAAGGGGAGTGGGATTATGGACATTGGGGAGGGTGTGTGCTTTGATGAGTGCTGTGAAGTGTATAAACCTGGTGATTCACAGACCTGTACCCCTGGGGATAAAAATATATGTTTATAAAAAATTAAAAATTAAAAAAAACCAAAATAGTTGGTTGGCATGCCACATAAAGTTTCTTAATATGCCACTAAAGTTTTATGAACTGCACTTAGAGAAAGAACAATCTACTAGGTCACCTTCTGTTGTTGACTTATTTTGGGTGACAAAGTATTAGGTGACCAGCAAGTTGTCCTTAAGTACGCATCATATGCCCAGCGTGTTCTGACTCAGGTCAAGGACAGAAAAGGAGCACAAAGTACAGAGAGTCATGGTTTCAGTGATGATTTACAGACTCAGATTGCTAAGAAAGTTCCCTCATCCCAAAGATAAAAAAATAGATTTAACAACATTTTGTCTCATGGATTTGTGCTGAGTAATATTTTCGGAAATGTAAGATGATTCAAATATGCATTCTTCCTGGCTAGACCATCCTCTGTCTCCCTAGCTTGGAGCTTCATGGGCACTATCTTTTCAAAATCTACTTTCCTTGTTTTATACTCATGGACATCTGATATAGGTTGTGCATGTTTTTATTTCTTCTTTTTAAAGTACAGGTTTATTTTTTTTTATAATAAGTGTGACTAAATAGAGTCATAAAATGAGAAAACTGGCATCAAAATGGGGGAAGAAAATGCTTCTGATAAACTTTCATTATTGTCCCTCATATATTAAAAAGACAAAGTTTGTGGCTATGTATGAATTGCTTTATCCTCATCTTTATGCAGAATGATGTTGAAAATGTTAGTGATCTAGTAACGAGACACCTGACAGTGGAAAATAAGACTCTCTTTATTGGATTGGAGGCAAGGCTAAAAAAGTAATAGCCTCATTATTTTTGCACTAAGCATCCCCAGATTAAGTGAACCTTGCATCCAGCAGCTGAATCAATGTTTAGTGCAACTGCAGAGTAAGACACATTGCTTGTGTTCCTGAAGTTTCAAAAGTGGACAATATTTTTTCATGTCTGCTATTTTGATGTAAGACTCAATTCTAATAGTATTTCAACAAAAATATGTTTTGGGGGAATTAGTTTCCTCGTTGATAAGATCCTGACAATGATTGATGCTTGATACTTCTAATCCATTCATAAATGCTTCAGTACTTTGATTGCCTTTGGAAGTAAAACTAAGACCCAAGGAGAAATACTCTGTTCCTTCAAAGCATGGCTTGGGCCTGTAATAGCAAAATTTAAGTCAGCGGCAATGTAGTTCCGATGTCACAACAACTGAAGCTGTGGTTTTTGTATTTCACCTCCAATACGAAACTCTGATTTCATAAACTGTGCGGCACAATCTTAATTTTTATAATTACCATGCATTAATGATTATGTAGATCATTGAAATACACGTCCTTTGGTTCTTCGTGCGGTGTTGTGAAGTATGACAAATTAGATGTAAAATCGATTCCAACTCTTCAGAATAAAAATCATCATTCTACTTCACTGTCATGATGCTTACTGCCTTACCCTTCTTGGATAGGTGCAAATAAGCATAATTAATCCTTTAGGTCAAAAACGTAACCAAATAAAATCCCTGATTTTAATTTTCATAAATTGAGAAATTGACTCTATTTTTGAGGGGGTGGTTTAGGAAGGTCTCTTTGGAGACTAATATTCGAGTAGTGTTATGAATAAAGGGAGGAGATAAGTTACTATGAAAGACTATCCTCAAGAAAATGAAATGACAAGTCAATGGGTGTGAGTCAGGTTAGAACCTGGTATGCGCACAACCAGCAGAAACTCCAAAGAACACAGTGAGCTTAGGGAGAGTGGCTGAAGGTTAAGAGTGGTGGTTATGGTGATGTATTTACATTTTGCCGTAATAGGATGGGAAATACTTGGAGTTTTTAAGAAAGTGACAAGATCTGATGGGCATTCTAAGATTTTTCTGACTGCTGGGTGGAGATCAGAGAATAGAGAACAAGGGATAAAGCAAGGATATGAGTAAACGATTTGTTTCAGTAGTCCAGGTGAGGACTAGGTAAATTTTAAGAACTGAGGGCCATGTAGCGGTTAATAAAGGGTCACCTCTGCAACATGGGGGCTTAAGTGGGTAGGAGAAGAATCAATGAAACAAGATGGGATTGGGAGGGAGACAAACCATAAATGACTCTTAATCTCACAAAACAAACTGAGGGTTGCTGGGGGGAGGGGATTTGGGAGAAGGGGGTGGGATTATGGACATTGGAGAGGGTATGTGCTTTGGCGAGTGCTATGAAGTGTGTAAACCTGGTGATTCACAGACCTGTACCCCTGGGGATAAAAATATATGTTTATAAAAAATAAAAAATCAAAATATTAAAAAAAATAAATAAAGGGTCACCTCTGGGAAATTTTTAAGCTAAGGCTGAAAAGAAAATGCCAAAGGTTAAAATGTGGGCTCTGGGAGAAGAGAAGAATTTGGCTGAACAATTGGATGGGTGGGGGCACTATTTCCCCCCAGTACGTAGGGCTAGACTGGTGGGAAGCAATTTAGGGGAAATGGACAGCTGAAGAAAAGTCTAGTTAAGACTCTGGGAAAAAGGTGGCTGGGAGTCAGAAGTTTAAGGAATTGAAGGCCAGTGTTAAATACTGACTTCAGAAATCCTAACAGCAGCAGTGTAAGACATAGGGACAGCAAGGCGGCATGTGCTAAAATCTTCAGTGACCCAGAGGTTAATACACCTCTGCATTAATGAGGGAAGGCTGAGAGTGTCCATGAAAGACCCCTGACAGCAGGTGCTTCTAATGAGCTTTTAAGGGGAGGAGGGAAAAAGAGTAAAGACGGGTCTGGAGGCATAAACTAAGATGAAGAAATGTATCTACTCTTCCCTGTGAGCGCTGAGATCCTCTGAGATGCTGAGAAATTAAAAATGGGAGAAAATCGGGTCATCTCTTGAAAAGCTTTTGAGTAGAAGGGAAAGACACAAGGACTTAGACTTTGTTGGCAAATGTGTACTGTGTATCTTCTCTGTGGCCTGCAGGTATATTTTCCATCTTTTCCCTACCCTGTTGTGTGTGTTGGGTGGCTGACTTGTATGGACTACATTCCTTATCCTCCAGCTTCTGGTTGGATTTGACCAACAGGAGATTGGAGGGGAAAAGGAGAGAGGGGTCATGGTTTTTTTGTTTTATTTTTATTTATTTATTTATTTATTTATTTATTTATTGCATCCTTGGTTACACTTCTGTTGGGTTCTGGGTGAGCTATTGTGTCCTTTACCTAAAGATCCCAGAATCTGTTATGTGATCTTCTATACACAGCTCTCTTATTTTCCATGTTATGTTACTTGGCCTTTGCCCTCACTCTTTCAAGTCGAAGGGTGGCTATGCTCTAACATTATTTCTAGTCCTGGTGTGCTGCACCATACCTTGTGATTTGGTGGTCTGGCCCCACCTTTGCAAATAGCATTCTCAAATTACCGACTTGTTACCTACTATAATAATGACAAAATACAGTACCTGGTACTAGAGGTGGCCCCAACGAGGGGGCCTTTAAAAGGCATTCTGAAATTAGGTTGCTCATAGATTTACGATTACCTCTTTTGCTGCTGAGAAATGGGAGGGACTCATCCAGGGTGCGTGGTAGCATGTAATGAGGCTAGGTGCAAGACACGTGCTTGGAGATCAAGGGTCTTGATGGTCTGTTACGATAGCCACAATGGTAATTATAAAGATTATGCCATCGGCTAGCTTACGATGAAGGCCATACAGTACAACCAATTTCTGACACACTGACGGTTTCTGATTAGACTGTCAAAAGGCTTGTTGAAATAATTACTGGTACACAGTTGTAATTATATAGCAATCATGATCCTATCCCTGGTTCTGCTGTATGTTCACTGCTTTGGGTGCACTAAAGGTTTTGGTGTTTAAGTCTCTCTAACTCTTCATACATGCTCTGGGACCTCAATTAACCTTATTCAATTCTGATATTAGAAGTTAAATTAAGGCAATTTATTACCATGTAAATAAAGGTTACCAACATGTTTCAATGGTAAATTAAGAAAAAGGGGCAGTTACTGTGCTATGGGCAATACTGAGCGACCTATGAAGTCTCTGGCTTTGGTAGCTTACAGCACTTCAAACTTTGTTGGGCGAAAAAAGAAAAGAAAACAAACAAACAAACAACAAAACCCAAAACTTATCTTTCATGTCAGGTACAATTTCTTCACCCTCTCTTCCCTTTTCTCTCAGAGAATTAGAATGTTGTATGCTAGAGTCTGAGTGCTGGGGCATCCGTGTAACTCCCTGAGACAAGTTAATTTATTATCTTTAGGTCATGTTTTCTTCAACTATAGAATTTGATTGTACTATTTTCTTGTATTTTTGTAAGAATGAGATAGGATAAGGAATGTGACTAGAGTAATGCTCAGAACATAGACAATGGGCAATTCTCAGCTCCAAATCCTCAATCCTCAGCTCCAAATTTCACCTTGGGAAAAATCACCCAAGCTTTATGAAGGTTCTTTATGATTTATGAAGAGAATACATCAGAAAGCATAGATGGCTAAAGCGGTAGTGAGTGAGTGTGTGTGTGTGTGTGTGTGTGTGTGTGTGTACGTGCACTCAGGATGTTCTACAGGCTTTAACAAATATTTGCTTAACAGTAGAAAATGCTTCTTTAGGCAGAATATTCATCTGAAATTACAAAAGTGCAATTCAGGCCTTGTTAGGAATAGAACTGTCTCCTCCAAAAGATATATTGATGTTTTAACCCTCATTACTTGAGAATTTTACTTTATTTGAAAATAGGATTGAGGGGATCCTGGGTGGCTCAGGGGGTTAAAGCCTCTGCCTTCGGCTCAGGTCATGATCTCAGGGTCCTGGGATCGAGTCCCACATTGGGCTCTCTGCTCAGCGGGGAGCCTGCTTCCCCCCACCCCAACCCTCTCTCTGCCTGCCTCTCTGCCTACTTGTGATCTTTGTCTGTCAAATAAATAAATAAAATCTTAATAAAAAAAAAAAAGGATTGTTTTGGTTGTAAGTAGTAAAGCTGAGACCGTCGCGGAGCAGAGTGGGCCCTCATCCTATGTGGATGACAACCTTAGGAGAAGGTGGTCACAGGATATCATGTGCCAGTGAAGGGAGAGATTACAGTGAGGCAGTTGCAAGCCCAAGAACCCCAAAGATTTCTGGCAACGCACTCGAAGTGAGAAAGGAGCCGGGAGGGATCGTTCCTACAGGTTTCATAGAGAGCATGGCCTGGCTAACACCCTGATTTCAGACTTCTAGCCTCTGGAAATGTGAAAAAATAAACATCTATTATTTTAAATTACCCAGTTCACGGTACTTGGTCACGGCAGCATGATGAAACATACACAGAGCTAAATGTTAGACACAAACGGTTTCTACAAATAGTAGGAATCGGTAGAAAATCGCTTTTGGAACTGTGCTTTGCTGTGCTGGATCCCTCAGAGAGACGTGATTCTGAACCATCGAAGGCCACTCCTGTAAGATGACAGCCACAGACACGAACTACATCCTGCATAGGTCAGAGACCACAGCGCTCTCCTAGGCAGAGCATGTTGGTATTGGGTTAGTTTTGCTTATTTTCCGCTTATTGATCTACTTATTACCCTTTCCCCCTAGTATTTAACCAAGCAGATGATGCTTTCAGACATTTGTCTTTGTTACTTTTAAAGACTCTCATCGGTCCAAATGATGACTGAGGCAAGTCCAAAATATTTTATTACCATCTCCCGAAAAACAATGGCTGATTGCATCCTTACCCTCCAAATTCAGGGCTTTCACAACAGATTAAAAATAGTGGTGATCTGGTGATTACCAAAAAAAGCAATGAGCACACTATTTATGGGAAGTTAGCTATTATTTTAATAAAGATATGCTGTTATACAAAGCCCCTTCCTCTATTGTTCTTCACGACCAACAGAAAAACCCAGAAAAGAAGGGGCAGGTACGTGGCTTTTGCTACAGAATCAATTAACTTTTTAAATGGGAACACATTGCTATACACACATGTTGTTTAGGTCAGAACACAGTGAACAGAATCAATCTGGAGATGAATATTAACTGTCTTTCAATTAGTGAAAGGCATTTCTTTAAATCCCCAGGGATCATTCTTATACTGCTGATGCTGGTATTAGAGGGGTATTTCTTATGTTCTTCATGGGACAATGTCTTCTAGATAAGTGCACTTGGAGAAAGGTGAGATAGTGCCAAAATTGCTGAATTATTAAAGCCTTAGTATAGCTTCCATACGGGAGACCTTGTAAAGCATTCCTAGCAAGGTAATTTGGGAAGATAATCAAGCCATGTAAACTGGTAGATCATCCAAGAAGGAAATCAGATGTAAAATGAGAACCACAGGAATCTGAATTATTTCAGTATGGCTGCTTTATTTACAAATGGACTGGGTAAAATATCTCATTAAATAAAGAGTAATTTTCCAAGGGTAAGATTAAATACCCACAACACACGATAAGAATAAACATAACAAATACCAAACATTCAGCTAGAACAAACTGTGAAATTAGTTTTCCTCCGCCTAACAGAGAACAAACAACGGTCTTCCATGTTTATTACTTATCAAGTGCATTCCTCAAGGAATAATTTATTCCTACAAAAGCTTTGAATGACCGTTTGTATTAAGTTTCCTTCACATAAAGGCAGAGTGCTAACTTCCATGCTTTTAATTCAATTATAATGTGTGGTCTGTTATAAAGCAGAGGATAAATTAGGCTTTAGCAATATTTGCCAGTGTAGCGTGACATCATGTGTGGTCTGCAGACCGGGCTGCTCCTCAAGTTACTCATTCCCAGAATGTAGTAAGTACAAAGATTCTAAGTTTTAAAAACCTTTCTAGCATTTTAACATCATCCCAACATCTAAGCCTGTGGTCAGTGGACTCCTCTCATTGAACAGGGTCTAGAGTAGTTTGTATGTCCTTGAACTTCCATAAGTTGCATACAGTAGGAGCTTCCTACCGATGATGCATAGATGGACCGTGAGTTGGTCTGTGACAGAAAAACAAAACCAAAAACCAAATGTCCTGTGACACAGACAGCTTGAGAAGCACTGGGATAGTGAGAATGGCGTGGAGTTTGGAATCAGAAAGGTCTAGGTTCAAATCCAAAACCAAATTCCTTACTCCATGTGACCCTGAGGACACTACTTAACTTCAAAAAGTGGAGATGGGAGTTCTTTTCCTAGAGGTCACGGAGGACATTAAATGGAAAACTTGCCTGTGAATAACAGTGACTCACCAGTGTTTCACAGGCACCCCACTAACTTCTGCTCCATAATTCTGTCCAACATTGAGGAAGGTATCACCCCCATGCCCAGGATGACCAGATCTAGTCCTCTAGGAGGAACAGCACAATTTCTAATGGAACCAGTAAAGTAGAAGAGCTGGTAAAGCTCTTAAAGGTAAAGATAGTAAAGCAAGGATGAAATTCTCTGCATAAAATGGAGAAACTGTAATATACTGTGTGTGTGTGTGTGTGTGTGTGTATTTAACATTTAAATCATCTTTTAATCAGAGACTAACAAATTGACTGCAACCAGGTCTGAAACCCTCCCTGACATTCTTCAATGAACTAGGTTTTCTTTCCAACCAAGTTCTAAACATGGGTAAAGGCATTATGTGATTCCTTTTGCTCTAGTCCATTACTTACTTCATATGAAAACCTGGGTACAATTGAAATCTACCCAGACTGATTCAAGCCTAACAGGATTGCCTATGTTTTGCGCACATGTCTGAGTGTCTCTAAATATAGATCTCATAGTTCACATACTTAGATGTGTCTTCTATGCTGCTACTTGCTTTTACTGTGTGGGTACATGCTTAAAAACATTGACAAGGGTAGTGAAAGATGGTGACCAGTGATGCCCATTAAAGCTTGCTTTGGAAATTCCATGAGAGACTGTGGCCTCTGTGAAACAAACTGAGTGTTTTGGAGGGGAGGTAGGTGAGGGGTTGGGAGAGCCTGGTGGTGGGTATTAAGGAGGGCACGTATTGCAAGGAGCACTGGGTGTGGTGCATAAGCAATGAATCTTGAACACTGAAAAAGTAAAATTAAATGAAAAAAAAAAAAAAAAAGAATAGATCAAGAAATGAAAGACAAATGCCTGAAACCTGATATGAAAAAGAAAACACAAAAGTTTGGGCTAGTATTTTAAAATGGGATAATCATATAATCTGAGAAGCGGCTAGACAGCCTTCGCCAATCAGAGCCCTATATACTGTGACTCTCCCTCCTGGAACTGTAATTATGTTAAAAAGCAAGCAAACAAACAAAAAGTTAGTAAACCTAAAAGAAAAGTACAATGGATGGGTAATATGACTTTAAAACATCTCTTAAAAATCAAGAAGGCTGTAAGGTTATTTATTTTTTCTACTATAGACACTATTTGGTCTTAAAAACAAATATCATTTGGGCCTAGAGGGTAAATAGGGAGTTCCCAGAGAAAGAAATACAAATGACTAAATTAACATATGAAAGATGTTGACTATGTTCATAATTAAGGAGATAAACATTTAAATGGTAATGACATTTCTTATATGTCTCATATTTCAGACTGGCAAAGATGAAAACATTGGATAAAATACAGTATTGATTAGCATGTTCGTTCTGTTGGTAGGACCCAAATTGGTACAAAAACTTAAAAGAAGAAAAAAATAACAATAGCTGTCAAATTTTAAAATAACAAATAACCTTTGACAAGGAAATTCCATTGTTGGGAATTTACCGTAGAATAATCTTGCAAAATTTTGGCCAAACGTATACATGAGGATGTCCGTGGCCTTTTCACTTCCAGTGTAAAGAAATGGAATAACCCAAATATCCATTAAGATGGAACTAGAAAAATAAATACGGTACAAAATACAAAATGTCTGAGCGGCGTGGACCATCCCATTTTAGTTAAGTGAGGTGTACGTGTGAATATGTGGAGGTGTGTTCTGTGTACAGGGGAGTTGTCCAAAAGGACAGGAAACAGATGGTGCATTCAAATAAGTATAATTTGAGGAATGTTTGCTAAAAAGATGTTTTTAAGAATGTGCGTGGTATAGGGACCTAAGGAAGAGTGCACACCCTGGAACTGAGTTTCAGTGGAGACCTTATCAACCTCTAGGCCTGATGATGGGCAGCAGGCAGCAGTTACCAAAATCTAGAAGCTCAGAGACTTGTAGAAATGCCTGTCTTTTTTTTTTTTTAAGATTTTTATTTATTTGACAGAGATCACAAGTAGGCAGAGAGGCGGGCAGAGAGAGGAGGAAGCAGGCTCTCTGCTGAGCAGGAGTCCGATGCGGGGCTCGATCCCAGGACCCTGGGATCATGACCTGAGCCGAAGGTAGAGGCTTTAACCCACTGAGTCACCCAGGCACCCCAGCCACCCAGGAACCCCACAGAAATGTCTGTCTTGAGAGAGGATCTATATAGGAAAACAGCCTACTCCAGCAAGACAACAGGGAGGAGACTAAAGGAATAAATCCTCCGTCTTCACTCCCATTGCTCCTTCTGTCTTCCTTTTGGAGTTTCCGATTGGCTCAATGCAATTAGAAGCAGAGGCTAAGGGAGCCTACTAAGAACAGGCTTTTGGGACAGGGCTGGGATGTGGGGAGACCCAAGGAGGGTATGCAACACAGCATGTGTACACACACGTGTGCATACACATTTACATATATGAAGGAGAGAGATCTGCCTGTCATTGTTATATATGTCCAAGTATTATGCAATGAAGTAAGATTTGAAATGAATATTATTTTATACTTTTCAGAGTCTTTTTTTTTCTTATTCGATGGATATGGTTTTTACATTTCGAAACAACAACACAGGTATTTTTATATAAAATCAAAAAAAAAAAAAAGATTAGTGGAAATAAGATAGAGGAGAGGATACATGATCCAAAGCTGGAAGCAGGTTTTCCTTAGCCGTCGTTAAGCCTATCCAACTGCGCAGGAGCTCATGCTGTCTCTAGTGCTTTGTAGCAAAAGAAACCAAACAAAGGGAAAGCTTAGTGTTAAGAAGTACATTGTGGAAAACCTCCCCAAATGATGCAGAAGCAGAAGGAATGAGAATTAAAGACGCAAAAGCTATTTCCACTTAACCTCAAATCATGATTCGAAATACAGAGTACACCAGAACCCTATTTTCTCAAAACAGAGAGAGATGATTCACCACCATGGCTTATAGAAAAGTCATGGAACCCAGGACAAAATAAAGTTAGAAATGAGGTCTAAGATAGAGAAAATTGCACCTGTGTTAGCAAAGCTTAATATGAATTACACCTAAATAAAGGCTGTCATGAATTTCTAACTTGTTTTCCACGAAAACATTTTTTGTTTTTGGATAGAGCAACGAGAAAGCAGAGATGTGACGTGTTTCAATCTCAGCTCAAATATCCACCTGTATCCATGACCTTGAAAATTTGCCACACACTGTCTACAGATCACCCATATATCCAGCAGCATAAGGCATAGTATGAATCAGATCACTGAGATAAAGTAAAAACTCTATAGGGAATGAGGCCTCTGATTTTTTTTCATGTACCATAAGTGAATTGCTAACCTAGTTTTATTTACTATAATTCTGAGAATATCTAAGGGTACCTGCAACTTGGCCCTTGCTCTAATCAAAAATAGAAGGTACCCTGAGGCTTCTGACGGTCTTTCCTCACCGATGACGCATTCGTAGACACAGCATCACCTCCAAATAACATTGGACAGAAAGGCTGTAAATAGCCCTTGCCCTTGACCGGGCCCTGTCTTTGTTTTTGTCTACCATGACTGCTGATTTGTATTATGCAATATTTTAGTTTGTGAATAATGTATCTTCAATCTTCAAAAGCAGCTAATCTTTCGAGAAACACTAGGGCTTTTACTAGATACTATATCCCTGTACTAGGTACAGTGTCTAGAGGCTAGAGATAGACCAATGAGCAATGCAGTCATAATCTCTATCCTCATAGAGTTCAAGGATAAGTGCATGTGATGGTCATTTTATGTGTCAACTTGATGAAGTCGTGGTACCCAGATATTTGGTCAAACACCAGTCTGGATGTTGCTGTGAAGATATTTTTAGATGAGATTAACATTTTAACCAATTAACAAATTGGTCCATTCGGAGCAAAGCAAATTACTCTCCATTAAGTGGGTGGGCCTCATCTAATCAGTTAAAGGCCATAAGAGAAAACAGACTGAGTTCCCCCAAGGAAGGAAGGAATGCCCCTATACTACCTTAAGATCCCGGTTATAACAGAAGCGCTTCCCTGAATCTTCAGCTTGCCTGCAGGTCAGATTTTGGACTTGCTAACCTCTGCAATTGCATGAGCTGATTCCTTAAAATCAACTTTTCTCTTTCTCCCTCCCCTCCCTTCCTCCTCCTCTTTCTCTGTTTCTCTCTTCTCTCTCCTCTTTTATTTAGACATGAGCCCAGGAAGGGTGCTCTCACTGGGAACTGAATCCGAGTTGGCTAGCTCTTTGATCTCAGACAGCCAGCCTTCAGGTCTGGAGGAAAATAAGTTTCTGTTGTTGAGGGCCCTCAGTCTATGGCCTTCTGTTACAGCAGCCTGGACAGAGTAGGATACCAGCAGAGCCAGGATTCTTCCTCCCTCACAATGTTCTCTAGGGACAGAAATATTTTTCTGGACATTTAGGTAAGTAGATCCTACCTTCTTCCACATCTTTTGGAAAACAAATCTATGTCTGTTTGTCTCTCTACATACTACATACTCAGCGATGCTTCTGGCCACATGGTCTGTAAACCACTGAGGATCCTGGTGTTCATCTTTCAAAGGACAGCATGTCACCAACTAAATGCTTGCTCTAAACCTTGATCTGTTTTTCATCCTGAGAAACTAGTACACAGGATGTGTACTAGTGAAAGGCCGATCTCTAGAACTACAGTACACAGCTCTAACTTACAGCCCCACGTTCCTAACCTCTGTATGCCAGTGGGTTTCTCATGGCATAAATTTCGTTAAATCAATATATGTTAAAGAGAGAGAGATCTGGCTCTGGTTCATGGAAACACTGAAATAATAATGTGAGTTTTAATATACTCTAAAACTTGTTATTTTCGACAGCTCTCTTCCTGCCAATATACCTGGGTATCCCTAGAAATTACTGGAATGCAGTGGATGCAAGTGTTTGTTTAGGTGTTTAAGTAACCATTCACCAAGAATGCCTTGATATATGTGTAGTACCTTAAGAAAAAAAAATACTGTATTTATTTATTTAGAGAGAGAAAGCATGAGCCGAGTGAGGGGCAGAGGAAGAAGAAGAGAGTCAGAATCTCAAGCAGATCCTTTGCCAAGCATAGAGCCCAATGCGGGGCTCGATCCCAGGACCCTGAAATCATGACCCCAGCCTAGAGAAGAGCCTAATGCAGGGCTCGATCCCACAGCTCTGAGATCATGATCTGAGCCAAAATCAAAAGTTGGACACCCAACTGACTGAACCATACAGGCACCCCACTTCTTTGTAATACTTCTGGTCTTAGTTGACTAAGTATTTACTACAAATCACTAAGTCACAGAAAGACAATTTTGAGAAAAAAATTATATATATATATATATATATATATATATATATATATACACACACACACAATTCATTATCACTATTAATCACACTCCTATGGATATAAGTCTTTTTTTTTTTTTTTTTTTTTTTTTTTTGGCTTATAGTGGACCCAGGCCTTGTAATAGGTGTTTCATCGATCTGGTTTAGTCAAAATTCATTTAATCACTTCTTCTAATGTATGTTTATCATCAGCTTTTGAAGGCTTGTTATTACTGTTTTTCACTATGGTTCTTTTAAATATTTTCAATTTGAAGCTAAGAAATGCTTTCATTCTGGCTTGCCTCGGCAACTTTTGTTATCAAAACGTTTCTCTAGAGTCAGCATTTCTGAATTACTTTTCACTGTGTTCAGTGATCAAGAGCCTTTTAAGTGGAACAGTTGGTGTAATCATTCTAGCAAAAAAGCACATTTCTGGGTAATAAGTGACCCTAAAACATTTGCAACTCGAAGAGATCCAAATGCAGGAGAAGACAGTCTAATGCAGTTCTTCGTATAATCAGGTAGAAATGATTCTGTATTATTGTAGCCCACACTTCCCCAGGCCTCTCCATTTTGGAGCTGAAACAGAGGTCACTGGGAGAAGAATTTTGTCTTTATCTGCTCATAAACACCAGCTCCCTGCAGTGTCTCCCCTGTTACCCCCTTTACTCAAGTTCTGCTGGCAGCCCCTTGAAGATTATCTCTGCAAGTGCATTTTTTAAAAGTATGACCAACCCTCACTGGCAGCAAGAAAGAGGCTTTGTAGATTCTGCTAAGCTCTGCTATATTATTGCCATTTTACCAGACACTAAGGAGCTACCTGCTAGGTGGCTTTTAACTCCTCACTAAGCCCCATAGACCTTGCTAGGTATTTGGAAACTTTGTTTTCTTTGGGGATTGTGTTAGTTTCCTAGGGTGGCTAAAACACAGTAACACAAACTGAATGCCTTAAATAAATAAAATAAACAGAAATTTATTATCTTATAGGATATAGGCTTGAAGTCTGAAATGAAGGTGGAGGCATGCCTGTGCTCTCTCTGAAGACCCCAGAGAGATCCTTCCAGGTGTCTTGCCGGTCTTCCAGTCCGGCTCTTGGTGGTTGCGGTCAATCCCTGGCATCCCTGGCTTTTAGATAACATCACTAGTCTCTGCCTCTGCCAGCATGTGCCATTTTTCTTTTATGTAGGTTTTCATCCAGATCTCCTTCTTCTTACAAAGGCATTGAATTGAATTACGGTACATCCAATCCCAGTATGACTTCACTTGCACTTCATTACACTGGCAAAACCCCTATTTCTAAGTAAGATCACTTTCACTGTTACCAGGGCTTAGGACTTACACATATCTTTTTGGAGGACACAATTCAGCCCAGTATAGGGACTGTGAAGTCATTAAACAAATATTTATTGAGGGCTTGCTACATGTCTGGCATCACCACTGCCTCTCTTGTTCTTATCTACATCTGCCCACATGTGACTTTCGTGGCCATCACTTCCTTGGGGAGCAGCCAGACCATGGATACAGGGATGCCTTTCAGATGCCAGGGCTGCACGTGTCAATGGCAAAAGGACAGGACTACGTCTCTCTCCCATTGATAATGACTCCTCTATAAAGGAGGGGAAGAACCAGTGCTGTTCGTGCCTAAGAATCTTGCAGGGTTTTATGTAACGTGGTTCCTTCCCTTTTGACTTCTAGCCCTCCTCCTACTGAAGGTGGGACATTAACCAAAAGACCTGAGTTATAATCAGGGAACACGATCAAACAACAAAAAAGTGTTTTCTTACCCTATGGTTTTAAAACTGGTCCTAAATCCTCTCCCCAGGATCTTTTCTTAAGAAGAGGTCCCAGACTCTCTTCCAACGGACCTCTGGCCATGCTGCTCCTAGACACAGTGCACGGTCACGACTTACGGCATGAATATCATTCAGCCTTCTGGACAGTCTGCTTCATCGCAGGCGATCTGCCCCATCTCTCCATCTGAAATGCTAGTGGCACTCACTATCATGGGAATACCTAATGTCATATTTTGAAAATGCAGGTCTAGTTTCAGACAGATATCTCAGATCTTAAAAATGTCAGTTCTTAGAAAGGGATCGAAAATCATGATTCTTGCACGCTCGCTGTTTGCTGGATGCTATAGCGAATCCGCGTATATATCTGACTAGTTCCTCACAGATATTTATGAAATAAATAGAATTATCAAGTCCACTGTACAGTCTGAAAACTGATATAACTATTGTGAAATCGATCAATCAATCAATCAACTGCCAAGGATACATAGCTAGAACTTTTTCTTAGCCTGCTGGTTCTTAACAATTTTTGCATTTTGCTTCTGCGGTTATCCTTCCTGCCACACAGAGCACAGGGTGCTTAAAACTCTATAACTATCTGGTGGGGTAACTTTTAAACTTTTAACTTTTAAAGTTGATGAATAATCAGTAAATAAAACATACCTTGACTGCTGTAAGAAGCTGTGTGTGGGAATAAAGCAGACATGTGCAACCGTGTGCAGGCAAACAGTAGGAGTCCCACATTCGGGTTTACTGCTGAATTTAAAGGCGTATCATCCCAGAATGTGTCACTCTCATAATCAGCCACTGAATTGTTTCACACGCAAATTGCATCTCCCAGTGTAATGTATACATTGTTATCCTCACAACTAAGGTTCATGCTCTGTTGGCTCCTCCATCTGGGGCTGTATGCAAATACTTTTTATATATGCACACATAAATTTCCCAAACACAAATCCAATTTATTGGTATTAGCATGTGTTTTCTCCCTCCAAAATGCTGAGAGAGACAATTTATGTTGGATACTTTGTAAAAACAGAATTAGATGTAGATTCAGAGCTAGAGCTGTCTCTGTTAGAGTAAAATATTCCTTCATTCTGCTTCTTTCTTTTTCTTCTTTAATTTCTTTCTAAATGGGTCAGATGGGGCTAAAGCCGAACTGGGAAGCTTTATTTGTTTGACATAATTACTAATTTGGTAGCAGTCTCTTTTATTTATGACTGGTGATTTTTTTTTTTCATTTTTCTATTTTATTTTAAACTTTTTACCATGTTGAGCTAACATAATTTATCCCAGGCAGCAGAGAAAAGAAAATATATGTCCTCAGTTTCCAAACTGATGTCCCTCTTCCCAAGTTTACTATAATATAAGGAGCCTGCCTTCAACAAGAACATCAAGTGATAAGGATCCATTCATTCATTC
Organism: Mustela nigripes; assembly: GCF_022355385.1. NCBI lineage: Eukaryota > Metazoa > Chordata > Mammalia > Carnivora > Mustelidae > Mustela > Mustela nigripes. The sequence continues at coordinate 27,970,718 of NC_081572.1, read as the reverse complement.
AATGATCCATTCAGCCATTCATCCAGCACCAACTATATTGCAGGCCCGAGCCACCAATTAATTATGTGTCAGACACTGGTAAATATTGAAGTGACTTCTCAGGCCATGGACATTCTAGGACTCTTACTGTGTAACTCAGGCTTGAACTCAATCAGCATAGACAGATTTCTAAACTTGACGTTAATCTTTAAGGTGAGAGAGGTATATTTACCCTAAGTATTGTGAAGAGTTGTCAATGGACAAGACATTTTCCCTCTCTCAGCACTCATTTTCATCTGTGAAATAATAATAAGATTGCTCCTTTCAGAGCCAACATTCCTTGACCCAAATGATCACCCACTGAGAGCCCATGTTTATACCAGTCTGCTTATGTTTATAACTTCCTGCGTAAAGTCCGTTTTTAAAAAGTTTTTTAAAACTTAGTCAAATTTTTGATCACTGTGAAAATTTTAGATATTCCCCATGCTTAGAAAAAGGGAAAATAGCAGTTGTCCCCAATTATATATTCCAGAGATGAACAGTCAGGATTTTAGCTTTTTGTTTTGTTTTGAGTTTCTTTCTGGTGTTGTTGTCCTCCCATAATTTTATGGGGAATGGTATTTTAATTGAAAATTTCAGAATAATTTTTTTTTTTTTTTTTTTGGTTATACAAATATCTCCATCTGGTCCCCAAGATTTTATAGTGGTTTTTAAAATTGTTTTCTACATATCTCTAGAAGTTGTTTGGCGTTTTTCCAGATTCTGCCATGGGGTGGGAAGAGTAGAAGGAAAACACAAGCTGTCAGGTTTCAGGGTGAGTGAGGGCTTCCCACTGGATTCTAGTGACGTTTAGAATATTATGCGAGCGATGAACACATTACTGAAGCATTATTGGGATTAATTCCATGACTTCTGCCTGAGGATCTTCACAGAAAGAGCATTTCACAGTCCAGAATGAGAAAAATTTTTATATATGTATAGAGATACATCTATCTTGGAAAAGAAACTTGATTGTTGAGCTCCTTTGCACACTTTCTGATTCTGGTTGTCTGAGTTTATCAGGAGTCAGGGAAGCACCATTTATGCAACAGTGACTTCCAGGAAAATGATTCACAATAAAAATAAATGAAGGTCTGTGTTCAATCCAAGAGAAACATTTGCTCAGCTGGAAAGTCAGCCAAGTGGAATATACGCCTGCTCACCTCAGATTGTCCTCTAGTCATCCTGTCTTTAATTATATGCTAACAGTGGGGATGTTAATGCTTACCTAGCTGTGGTACAACTTTAGAATGTTGTAACCTTTCCTGAACTTAGAAATTCTTCCTACCTCTTCTTTTACTTTGTAGAGTGGTAACATGTTGTGTTTTTGTTGTTTTTAACCTCCCCCTGCCTTAGCACCACCCATGAACACTATATAAAAGTGCAGTATAGAGACAGGCCTTCCCTTGTAGGGTAGCAATGATGGTAGAGAAGATATTTTGAGGTATGCAAAAAGGATGGAGGACTCCTCAGTAATCATTCCTTTGATTTCTCCCCCTAGTGAGAGAGAATGTCACCAACTCTTATACTGAGCAAGATGTCATACATTTGGTGTTACACGTAAGTGAGAATGTTAGCGTTCTCTGGTCTTTATTTTATTTTTTCAGTCTTGACCTAAGAAACTTTAGATCTGTGAGCAACATCTCTGTTTTTCCTATTTTAGGACAGATAAGAACCAGTCCTCTTAAGAAGCCACAGGTAAGGACACATTGTCTTTCATTCCGGATGATTCCCTAGGCCACTCCATTTTCAATCTGTTGCTACCTGTCTTCATCCTCCACTGTTCTACCAAAGCTGTTCACCCTGGGGCGCCTGGGTGGCTCAGTGGGTTAAGCCGCAGCCTTCGGCTCAGGTCATGATCTCAGGGTCCTGGGATCGAGTCCCACATTGGGCTCTCTGCTCAGCAGGGAGCCTGCTTCCCTCTCTCTCTCTCTCTCTCTGCCTGCCTCTCCATCTACTTGTGATTTCTCTCTGTCAAATAAATAAATAAAATTTAAAAAAAAAAAAAAAAAAAAGCTGTTCACCCTGAAGGTCCAAAAATCTCATCTCAATCTTCAGTCTTCTTGACTGGTTTGTAACATTTAAAACATATTATCCCTAGGTGCTTCTTTAAACACTCTGCCGCTGGCTTTGAGATGCTGGTCCCCTCCAGTCCTCCTTGAACCTTTCTGCAAGTGTCTTAGCCTCTCGCTACCCCTTCCTGTGACCACATCATCTACCCAAACTCGATGTCACACAAAGTCTTCAAGAGAGTTCCTGAAGTTGGTATGGTCAGAACATCTCCTCAAGAACTTCAGAATGATAAGTTCATATTTATAGGATTAAAGTTTTTTTCTCAATAGTGGATGAACAACTCTGAACTTGTCATCCCACAGGCCCTTTACATTTAAGGGTAAAAAGCTAACCGTTGCCTACAATGTTCCCTAAAAGCTTCAGAAAAGCTGGAAATGTCTCCAAGCTCTGTCTTCAGGCCTATTTTCTTCCCACTGTTATCTCCTTGGTTCACATTATGATTCCATCTATAGGCTCTGTGTCAAGAATGGTGAAGTTTCATACTTGCACATTTTTATTTTCTGAATTTCAGTTTCTCTGGTACTGGCTGAGGATGTGATGAGTGTAATTCTATGGCTGTTCCATTAGTACATGGTTCTGTACTTACCTCCTCAAGTTTTCATAGTGAATAGCTAAGATGATGACTTTAACGCAAAAACACACACAAAAACTGTGCCAGGCATCTTCCATTAGTATATCATTAACATTATTCATGATTAATTAATTCTGGACTGGTCATTTTCTAGTAGTTGCCTCATATGCAGCCAGCCATATTCTTAGCAATAGTAGGAAAACGAGAGCCAGAAGCTGCTTTTATTTAACTTGACCTTCAGTCATTATATTCCAAGGTGGTCCATCAGCAGGTACAGTCTAGCCTGGACTCAAAAATACTCTAGGGAGTCTAATTTAGATAAAACAGAGTCTTTGGCCTATTGCTCATTGCCCAGTACCCTCTTTTGCCTTCCATTTTCAATAGGTCCTTGCTATTAAATGTTTCACACCAGTTGACTATTTATTTTTCTATGCCTCAGCATCTCGTAACTAATTGTCTTATTTCTCAGGAAGCCTTCTGTAGTTGTGCCTTCCCAGTTGTGCCTTCTGGCTAATTTATTGCTTATTAATATGGTGTCAGACACTCTTTTTACCTGGTTTTTATATGTCCACTAATGCGATCAGTCTTCCTTGATCTTAGACTAATTCCTTGGGTGCCTGGGTGGCTTAGTTGGTAAGTACCTGCCGTCGGCTCAGGTCATGATCCCATGGTCCTGAAATGGCTTAATGCATCAGGCTCCCTGCTCAGCAGAGTCTGCTTCTCCCTCTGCCCCTCCCCCTGCCCATGCTCTCTCTCTCTCTCAAACAAATAAATAAAATATTAAAAAAAAAAGAATTCCTATCTTTTTCAAGAGCATCTAACCTTATTTACAATTGCTTGCATTTATCTTTCTTGATTTATACAGATAAAAATGCATAGCTATACTTTATATAACACTTTGTAGACATATTTAATAGAATAAACATCATTGCCCTCACCCAACTTCATCTCATGCATACCTCATATATTCCTTGTTTCACCATTTTCTTCCAAGTTACATGGTTTAAAATTTTTCAGTGTCACCATAGGTCCTACTGCTCTATCCCTCCCTAAATTTAGTTGTTTCTACAAATTCTGCCGACTTCACCCCATTTTTTCATTCCCAAGCCATTTTCCATGACCAGTTCCTCATCATCCCTCATCTTCATTTGTGAAGTACTGTCTGAAATGTTTCTCACCATCTTCTCCTGTCATTCAAAACTCCACCAGAGTTACTACGATATAACATAAAGTAGGGTGTCACAGCCATCAAGAAGCAGAAAAATCCTTTTTCTTCCATCATGATTGCCTGTAGGGCAATCTGAGATTAGCAAGGTCTCCAAAAGGTTCCGCAATTTCCCTGTTTACAAGTACAGCCATTTCTGTCCTTACATCCTTCTAGAGTAACAGTCCATTGATATTCCACACTTTTGCTTCTCAATTCGTTCTATTTTGGATATTCTTCACAAAGTCCCAGTTATCCAAGGCCCAGCTCAAATATGATCCTTTTCCATGCAGAACACTGAGCAAAATTCAGATTTCCCTTATTTTCTCTTAGTACTTTACCTCTATCTCTGTTATATATTATGTATAGTAAATCATAAAAAAAATTATGATTTCCTACCTGGATTGAGACAAACTTAAATGTTGCTTTCTCTGCAGTGCCCAGGACAGTGTTTTGTGCATAGAAATAACAGCAAATATCAGAAGAATTCATGAAATGAATTAGCTTATGTAATACTCTTTAAAATGATGGGAGTAATAAAGCTACATGACACCTATGAGTTCTGTATCTTCCTTGCAATTTCCTTCTGTGTCATAACACTAGGTAAATTTTATACTCCTTGTTCTTAAGATTATTATTCACTCAGTGGATTCAGAAGCATGAACCCACTTTCTTATCCTCTTCTGTAAAATGGGGATATACTGGTACTTACCTGATTCCTGTTATAAATGTGTATATACATGTAAAATATATTGTCATTTACAGTGCTGCCTGTATGCATTATACTAATTAGAAGTTGAAATACTCAACTTTGACAACAATATCAAACTTCTTCTAACCTCCACATTAGACATGAGTACACCAATTGAGATAAAAGGAAAAACAACACTAGTTATTCCCTATCTCATCAAGGTAGGTATTTAAACACTGATGAAACTGTAACTTTTTCCAAACCTCATAACTAAAACAAATGAAAATGAAAATAATAATATTAAGTACATAGGAACTTTAAGGGATATGTTAATAAAAATGCAATGATTAATTCCATTTTACAAGTGAGAAGGGTAAATAACTGATGGAAGTTTGCATAGTAAATATGAGAAGGAATACTTGAGTCCTGATCCATCCAGTTCAACCAGGCATTCATTTAACCATTTGTAATGTATTGCCCATATAGTGCTCCACTTCTTTTTAACTATTATTATTATTATTATTATTAATGTATTTACTCTCATTATTCACTCTCTCCAGTATATTTTCTTCTAGATCACCTTGTATCCTGATAATGGTTATTTGAAGGTCATGGTAAACTTGGCATACAAAAACCTGGCATATGAAAACTCCATTCACACTCTATAAAAAGGATAATTTTTTTATATGAGAAATGTGATACTGGGTGCCTGGATGGCTCAGTCACTTTAGCATCACCCTTCCGCTTAGGTCATGGTCCCAGGGTCCTGGGATCATTTTTTCATATGTCTGTTAGCCATTTGTTTGTATGTCCTTTTTGGAGAAGTTTCTGTTCATGTCTTCTGCCCATTTTTTAACTGGGTTATTAATTTTTTGAGTGTTGAGTTTGAGAAGTTCTTTATAGATCTTAGATATCAGTCCTTTATCTGTAATGTCATTTGCAAATATCTTCTTCCAGTTCTATGAGCTACTTCTTAGTTTTGCTGACTGTTTCCTTTGCTGTGAAAAAGCTTTTTATTTTGATGAAGTGATGAAGTCCCAAAAGTCCACTTTTGCTTTTGTTTCCCTTGCCTTTGGAGATATGTCTTGAAAAAAGTTCCTGCAGCCAATGTCAAAGAGGTAACTTCCTATCTCCTCTAGGATTTTGATGGATTCCTGTCTCACATTGAAGTCATTCATCTATTTTGAGTTTATGTTTGTGTGCAGTGTAAGGGAATGGTCCATTTTCATTCTTCTATATGTAGCTGTCCAATTTTCCTAGTACAACTTATTGAAAAGACTGTTCCCCCCGCCCATTGGATATTTTTTCCTGATTTGTCTAAGATTAGTTGACCATTGACTTGAGGGGTCCATTTCTGGAGTCTCTATTCTGTTCCATCGGTCTATATTTCTGTTTCTGTGCCAATATTAGGCCGTCTTGGTGATCACAGCTTTGGAATAGAGCTTGAAGTCAGGCAACATGATGCCCCCAGCTTTATTTTTCTTTTTTATCCTTCCCTTGGGAATTCAGCGTCTTTTCTGGTTCCATACAAATTTTAGGTTTTTGTTCCAGCTCTTTGAAAAATGCCAATGGCATTTTAATAGGGATGGCATTGAAACTGTAAATTGTTCTGGGCAGCATAGACATTTTAACAATATTTATTCTTCCAATCCATGAGCATGGAATATTTTTCCATCTTTTTGTGTCTTCCTCAATTTCTTTCCTAAGTGTTCTGTAGTTTCTAGGGTATGGATCCTTTACTTGTTTAGTTAGATTTATTCCTAGGTATCATAAAAACCATCTATGAAAAGCCCACAGCGAATATCATTATCAATGAGGAAAAGCTGAGAGCTTTTCCCTTAAGATCAGGAACACAGCAGGGATGCCCACTCTCACCACTATTGTTCAACATAGTACTAGAAGTCCTAGCCTCAGCAATCAGACAACAAAAAAGAAACAAAAGGCATCCAAATTGGCAAAGAAGTCAAACTCTCTCTTCACAGATGACATGATACTTTATGTGGAAAACCGAGAAGACTCCACGCCCAAATTACTAGAACTCAAACAGCAATTCAACAAGGTGGCAGGATACAAAATCAATGCACAAAAATCAGTTGCTTTTCTATACACTAACAATGTAATTGTAGAAAGAGAAATTAAGGAATCAATTCCATTCACAATAGCGACAAAAACTGTAAGATACCTAGGACTAAACCTAACTAAAGAGGTAAAGGATCTATATTCTAGAGTTTTCTGTATACGTATTAAATGGCAATCATTAAGTGACCTATCACTTTAACATTGATATGATCTTCTAGACCAGTGTTCCTTAGCCTTAAGCCAAACACACAAACAAAAAACATCAGTGGTCCCCCCAAAGTCATGGTCTGAGTGTACTGGTTTCTCCTACACCACATTTATAGTTTTCAAGGTATAAATAATCTGTTTACAGCTTTCTTTAGTCATTCAAAAGACTTTCTAAGTCTCCAAGTCTAACAACAGATCTGTAAACAACTGCTATTCACCTAAACACATGTTTTGTTGTTGTCTGCGACCTTGAATCTTATTCTCTAAGACTGGCTCCTGAACAATGGAAGCCGAGCTCTCACAGATCTTTCCTGGAACTTGCTGTTCATATTTGCTTAAATTAAAAGTCTTTTAAACCAAGTGTTTCTTACAAAGCAATCCTTCATTTTAAAATAAGGGAGAAGGGTTCTGCGGAATTCTTAACTAATTATACAGCTTAAAGAGTTTAAATAAGATACGAGGAAATAGCCTCCCTTGACGGGTGACATTAGTGCACAATCCTTGACTTGTTTCTTAGTGTTACTCATTATAGCTCTTTTCTGTTCGATTTCAACAATTTTTCCCTTCTGTGAAAATATTAGTCTAGAACCAAATGTCTTGAGTTCAGTGACATACACTATAACAGAGAAGCAACCATTCTTGTTTAAACTGTGAGAACACTGTAAAGAGAAACTTCCCCTTTTAAAGCCAGCAAGATCAATTAATTATTTAAGCTCTAATATCATTAACATTGCAACATGCTTGCATAAAAAAGAACTAATGGGTTTCAGTTAGTAAACACTTCAAGATAAGTTGTAATCCTGTCAGTCAGCATGATCACGATATTTGCGAATTTATCTAGAATCTAAAAATACAAGACAATTAAGTAAAGTCCATATTTAGACTGGAGATGGTTTATGAAACTGTCATCAGTGTGGAAAAGCTTTGACTTTACAGAACTATATATGAAGAAAAAGCTGCCAAAAGCTTCATTTTGCACCAAGATAGCATTGTCAAGATTTCAGATCTCCTTGATGATTTCAAAGATAAGAATTACAGTGAACAAAAACCTCTAAAAGGCAAGTAAAACCCATAAACAGGCTGTTTTTTAAAATTTGGATTTGTTTTCCTTTTTCTTAAGTAGGCTCCATGTCCAGTGTTGAGCCCAGTGTGGGGCTTGAACTCAGGACCCTGGGATCCTGAGCTGAGATCAAGTGTCAAGAATCAGACCCTTAACCAACTGTGCCCACCAGGTATCCCTAAAAATGCTGTTTAGAACATCATGTATATTGCAATGTATTAGTGTCTACAATGTCTCAGTTTTGCATATAAACAAATAACAATAATTGGAAAGGTTTTATTTTTAAGTATTACCAACTCATCTTTATTATCATCCTCCAAAAATATACGTCTGTTAAGTACAATGTTAAGCCAAAGAAGGTATTTTTTAAAAGAAGAGTAACAGATTCAAAGTGCTTAAATTAATAACATATAGCACATGAATAAATATATATACTTGTATACTTAGAAATAACTACAACCATAGCCACAGACAGAGATTTTACACATTTTTTAAGGAGCTTAGTGGGACATTTGATCAACTAGAGTTTTGGAAGAGGTTTGTTTTCAGTAGCTTCTTTTGTTTTTCAATTTAAGGGTCTAGGAAGAACTTGTATTTTTTACCTTTAATAAGTAATTATCCAATTATCTTAAGGTTAGAAAATATCTAGCTAATTTATTTCCTTTTGCTCAGATTTACTAGGTTTTCTTTGTAACATGCTTTACACCTCTCAGTAGAATTCAAAGAATCAAAGAGTAATACCTTGTAAGACTTGAGATTTGAAACACATCAGCATGCCATGAGTGGTATACTGATGGCTCTGTCTAAATTTAAAGCCCCAAAGGATTTATATATGACCATAAGCTACACATCAATTAAGTGCCTGGGTTTAAATATGAGGTTTAACCTTTGATAATTTTTATAAAGTACATTCGAGTTAGCTTTAATTAATTGCACAGCCACTAACAAATCTACTCGATGTTGATTTACAGCTTTTCAGCTTAACAGTTTAGTTGCAAAGAAAATAAAATGAATGATAAATCAAGTTTGTGTTCCCCAAATGCAATTGCTATAATGGCTAGGATGTTCTATTTTTCTCATTATTATGTAAGCATATGCTTTATCCTTCTTGATAAATTTAGTAGGTTGAATATACATCTTAATAAATCATATTGCTGACTCCTGAAATTATCCATTATCCAACCAGTTTCTTACCCTTTCAACTCTACCACTCAGCCAGACCTGCTCCTACTATCATTCTGACCTCCAACCACTTGAACTCATCTTAATCTATTAGAATATAAAATCTTTCTGGCTTACTTCCCTTCCAGGCCATCCTGGACTGATCTCATGGTTAATCATCTTAGTGACTTTTTCTCCATTTCTCTACATATACTTACTTTCCTCTACCTTCTGCTGTTGACCCCTCATGGGCAGTACCCTAATGTCGACCAGTCCAACGTGTGTTTCTTTTTCCTAGGCATGGACTAGCTAGGAGGGAAAACCACACCCCCTCTAGTGTAAGCCCTGAAGCAACCCAGCAGATTTTTGTATTTTCGAACCTCCTTTGTTAATTGCCTTCGTTATTCACAGAAGAGCTATTCCAAACTGTGAAAATTAGCTTTGCATCTCCAATCTACTTAATTCTCACTCTTAGCACACAATCTATTTTACTGACATAATAATGGTCATCAATATGGAATTTCTGAAATTCAAAGAACTTTCCAGCATGAGTGAAACTTAGCATATGAAATTAACACACGCTTGCATGTGCACGCGCGCACACACACACACACACACACACACAAGTTTAGGGTAATTCCAGGATGAAACATAGACTATGAGAAAACCATCTGACAGTATTACAAATGCAGGAAACCACCTCACGGGAAGGGTAGAGGGAGGCACTGAGTTAAGTTACTTTAACAGTGAGTGGAGTCTGAAAGACTACAGGCAAGAGAAGGGACCTAAACTGTTCTATTTGATGAAACTTTCCCAAAGGAGCACATGTTAAAAGTTTTAATATTGCTAAAAAAAAAAAAAAAAAAAGTTTTGCTATTGCTCTACATCGCTGCTGAGAATGAATGATTAAATAAATGGATGATGGGTGGTAGGAGCTGTGTTTTTCACTGTGGGAGAGAGAGATTACAGATTAGACACAAGGGGAGGCTCTAAAGATCCATCTGGTAATGGAGTAGAGTTGCAGACGTGGGTATGAACTCACGTACATAGTAGCAGTAAGAGAAGCTGTGTGCAGTCAGAAAGAAAACCAGTAATATTGATAACTGACATCACCATCTTTATCTTCTCATTTCTGACGCCCTCATCAAGCCATCATAATCTGATTTCTAAGAACACTATTCTAATAAATATTTTGTTTCAGGGATCACCAATTATTTAATAATTACCAAACCACTATATCCTATCTTTAGTACTAAATCTACTTGACCTCCCATCTTCATTTGGCAGCACTGATCATTCTTGTGTGTGTGTGTGTGTGTATGTGTGTGTAAGTCCTGGTTTATCCCCCTTTAACAATTTTACTTCTCTTTCTTTTCTATAAATAAGAATGTTTCCAAGATTTTCTTCAAGCAAACCCTTTTTTCCCTGAAAAATATCATTCCTTTATCTAGGTTCTAAAGTCATCTATTTTTTTTTTAAAGATTTTATTTATTTATTTAATTGACAGAGGGAGAGACAGAGCGAGAGAGGGAACACAAGCAGGGGGAGTGAGAGAAGGAGAAGCAGGCTTCCCACTAAGTGGAGAGCCTGATGTGGGGCTTGATGCCAGGACCGGTATCATGACCTGAGCAGAAGGCAGATGCTTAACGACTGAGTCACCCACATACCCCAAGTCACCTATTTTATTATCATTCCCAACATAGGTGGGAAAAGTTCCTCTGGTGGGAGAGCATTTTCTGATTTCTTCAATCTGTAAGGAGACTTATTTTGCCTTTATAAGCAGATTCTCAAAGAAATTACTGAAATCAAAGTGTCTTAAATTATTTTTAAAAATTCATGCAAGTTTGTCGTAGTGTAATGATTTTAAAATAAGCAGAGTGGGAGGTGACATAATCAAGAGAGTGAATTAGGTTATTCCTTAATTGCATCCACCTCACCAGAAGTACAGCCACTTGTGAGCTGGCCACAGCTATCTAGAGATAAGACGATGTAAAAATCCCAGAACTTAGAGGTGAAACCAGAGGACCTCCTGGACCAGAGCCTGAGAAGGATCACATTGCAAGTGTAAGAAGCACAGTTTCACTTTGAACACATCGCTCCTCCCCCCAGACCAGTACTGCACCACACCCAGAGGACCCCCTGGGACTACAGTTTCCCCAGTGGAAAGAGTCAAGGTGAACATCCTAGAAAAATACAATTTACCAAGACTGAATCATGAAGAAATAGAAAATCTTAACCAACCAATCATGACTAAAGAGATTAATCAATAATCAAACTCTCACAAGAAAGAAAATCTAAGAACTGAGTGGTTTCGCTGGTGAATTTTACCAAACCCTTACAGAAGACTTAATGAAAATCCTTCTTTAACACTTAAAAAAAATTTTTTTAAAAGAATAGGGAACACTTCCAAACGCATTTTATGAAACCAGCATTATCTTGCTATCAAAGCCAAACAAAGAACAAGAAAGAAAATTACAACCCAATATTCTCGATGAACATAGATACAAAAATTAAAAAAAAAAAAAAGTCCCTGCATAATGGTATGGAAGGCCACTTCTTGACCTATGGGCACTGGAATCTGAGTGAAGAGGAAATGTACTTTTTGTTAGGCCACCGAGATTGGAGGGTGTGTTTATTTTAGCAGATAGCATTACTCACCCCAACCTACACCAAGCCTTTAGCACCTCAACGTCCTTAAATAGTAAGTGTTTAAATCCTCCAGTCCTTCTACAGCACCATGACAGCTGGATTTCTAAAGCACATCCCATTTCCAAAAATATTTGGTGATTCACCACAGAATAATTTAATGATGCAGTAATGTCCAAACTTGTTAGTATATTTCTAAGGTCTATAAAATGCCTCACTTTTGTCTTTTTTGGTAATCCTGCCTACTATTTAAGTCAACCTCCTCCTTACCCATTAAAACTCCATCAGTATGACTAATCCACAGTCTGCAAATTGTGTATGTTCTCAGGTTTTCGTTTCCTTCTAGAATTATCCTTATTGCAGATTTCCTCCTGCAGAGGCACTGCTCATGTTTTCAGCCTCTCACAACATTATTTTTTCTTGTACCATTCCATTTTGTACTACCAGATTAAAACAAAATGAGTCCACATTTACACTTCTGTAGCACAATATTCATAGTATAATGTAGCATTTATCATATTGATAATAAATTCATAAATCCTGCTCTGCAAGCTTTTGAACTGTTTGAAGTTCCTTTTTATTAATGCTCTATTTCCTATCCCAGTGGTGTCTAGAATAAACATATATTATTTTATTTTCAATTGGATGGAATTAATTTTCCTCTATTAATTTGAAAATTGTGATTTTTAAGATATGAGTATATTGAATTTAACTTTAACAATTGCATTTTAGGGCAAAAAACAATTACAAGATAATGAGACCAATAAGGTTGTTAGGGAGAAGATGGAAATTTACCCTATTAAGAAACAAACAAAACCACAAGCAGGCACTTCTGTATTAATAATGCCTAGTAAAAAGTATTTTTCTTATTCACTTATTAAAGCCAGCTCAAGAAATTCTGATGATGGCACTGTCAGCATAATCAGTCATTCTTCGTCTTCTGGTATCATGAAACAATGAAAAAAAAACTTCATAAATTCAAAATTATCTTTCCTTCATTATTCCAAATAATACTGTTATCCTGTATTACAAAATTATTTTGGGCATTTTAAGTACATCCCGGAAAGAGTATGCAGCAGCAATCCAAAAGCTACTTACAACTTTAATCAAATTAGTGCAGGAGAAATTTTATAGGTAAGCAAAGCCAAAGATGTGGATAAAAGTATATATCTATTTTTCAAAAGTATGCAAGCTTGAAACTTCAAAAGAATATATTTTTTAAAAAGTCAATAGATAAAGACCTATGTGTTCAGAATATTAAGCATCTTTGCTTTAATAAGCAAAACTACTAGATTTTTTTTCTTTTCTCTAGTTTTTTTAAAATTTTTATTATTTTTTTATTTTTAATTTTTTTTTAAATTTTATTTATTTGACAGAGAGATCACAAGCAGGCAGAGAGGCAGAGAGAGAGAGAGGGGGAAGCAGGCTCCCCGCTGAGCAGAGAGCCCAGTGCGGGGCTCAATCCCAGGACCCTGAGACCATGACCTGAGCCAAAGGCAGCTGTTTAACCCACTGAGCCACCAGGTGCCCCTTTTTTTAATTTTTAAAAGATTTTATTTATTTATTTGACAGAGAGTGATACAGCCAGAGAGGGAACACAAGCAGGGGCAGTGGGAGAGGGAGAAGCAGGCTCCCTGCCAAGTAGGGAGTGCAATGTGGGGCTCCATCCCTGTATCCTGGGATCATGACCTGAACTAAAGGCAGACACTTAATGACTGAGCCACCCAAGCGCCCCTCCAGTATTTTTTTTCTTTTTGATAGTGGTAATGTCTTTTAAAACATCAGGAATGTCAAGAAAATTCTGTAAGCATGTGATAGAATCATGTAAGATAGTCCGGGCAAATACATTTCCTCTAAGAAGCTTATGCAGTATATCAAATAGGCTCAAATATCCATCTTCACTAATTAAATACCATAGTATATAAGATTTCCTTCAGTACTATGGAAACTCATGAAGATCACATAATAGCGCTTACCTCAACTCCAATCCTCCATCTATTCTACTTATTTTTATTAAATAAAAAGGCAATATTGCACTTTATTACTAGCCTACCATAACAAATCTTTAAAAAAAAAAAAAGAAAATAAGAAACATTACAACAAAAAGCTCCATTATTTTGTGTCTCTCTACATCAGTTCCCAGTGGAGATATCATCCCAGAGCGTGGACTGACCATAGGCTACCAGAATACCTCTGTGAAGCCGGGGTGGGACCTCTAAAGTATGTGAGTATAATAGCGCTGGTTAATGTGAGAAGAACAATTGGTAAATAAAATATTTTTCTACGTATTTTCAGGTACTCTTTGGATTACAGAAATAAAATAGATGGACGCCTGGGTGGCTCAGTGGGTTAAGCCGCTGCCTTCTGCTCAGGTCATGATCTCAGGTCCTGGGATCGAGTCCCGCATCAGGATCTGCTCAGCTGGGAGCCTGCTTCCTCCTCTCTCTCTGCCTGCCTCTCTGCCTACTTGTGATCTCTGTCTGTCAAATAAATAAATAAAATCTTAAAAAAAAAAAGAAATAAAATAGACAAAAATATAGGAGAGAAGAAATAATGATGATTTGGAAATCAATACAATAACAAGACTGACAACTTCAATATTGCAAAAAGATTCCAAGATGTTAGTGTACACGTTTCATAGATGAATCACTTTTAAGTGAATTGAAAAAGAAGCAATCTGTGTGTGCTTGTCGCAGTTCTAGATGGTTACCTTAATGATTGATCTCTATTTTTCACTGTGGAGAGATTGGGAATCTACTGTGATGTTTGGATTCCGAGATTGATATAGAAGGAACTACAATGTTTCTCATAATTTCTTTGAGAAATGATTTTTTTAAATCTTTCAATCGTCTTCTAGATTTCATGTGCCATGTAAGAGTCAAGACAACTGTAGTGATTGTGAATCCTCTCCAAATACTCCAGGAAAAGAAAATGTCTCCTGTTTTTACTTTTATAGAATAAATCAAACTTCCTCAGAGCCCCCACTCATCAGTGTAAATAAGAGTGCCAATATCTCTGTGGAAACCTTTTGTCTCCCCAAAGACACACACAAAAATCTCCAATTATCTGGTTCCAGAAACCTAAGGGGGAAAAAAATCCTTTCCTTTTGCATGGCTCGTAATGCTTCTACCATTGCTAATAACAAGAGGTGGTTTTCCCTTTGTAATAAGCTACATTTCCAAGTGGATTCAGAAATGGCTCTCACAAGAGCAACTCTCCACTTTAGACTTTTTGTTTGGTTACAACCATCCCCAGTGATATCCTCAAGGCACAGCACTGGTGTCTAGCCTTGTCAGGCAACCTGCGGCCAGTGCTTCAAGCATTTGTAATCTTGTAAACAATCCCTTTTGTAGTTTTCCATCAGTTGCAAAAACTCAAAAGCTACTATTCTCTTCCATTACTAGGTTATCTTGTTTTCTATTTCTTCCCTCTCCGGGTATTTGTAGATCTTCCAGTCTTTACGTTCTTGAAGAGCCTCCAGACCCTGTTTAAGGCTGCTCATAAACATCAATCCCAATGCAAATCCTGGCTAGAGCGTGTGCTCGGGTACCTGACAACTTCTGTTGTCAGCCCTGAAACTCAAAGCCATCAGAAAGCACCTTTATACAGCAAAGAGAGCCAGGGGTCCAAACCACTAAATCTTAATGGTCTTATCTGTACATCTGTGTGGCAGTGGAAAAGATCTTCCTTCCATAGAGAAAACAAGACAGAAATTAAGATACTTGATAATTATTTTATCCAAATATTATGAGATCCAGAGGATGTATACCAGGACAAATGAAACAGGCATCATGCAGACAAGATAACTTCTATTACTCTTCGTTTTCTTCAGTTTTAATTCGATATATTCCTTATTGATAAAAACTTGAGTTATCACAAATCAGTTAGATTGGGCTTTTGATATTGTTGGTATCCCATTTCTCTGAATTGACATATAAACTTTTATTACATGTAAATGGAATGTTTACTTGTTAAATTAAACTATTAGAGAGTATTCCAGTTTTGAGGCAAATCATCAGAGGTCATTCTAGAGTTGTTTGCATAAGCTAACCAACAGCACAGGTGTTCTACCCTCGGAAGGGAGAAAATCATAGATTAAAGGGATGTTTCTTTGTTCTCCTTTTGCTTTTCTTCCTCCCCTTTCAGTTTTCTTCCTTATTATCTCCTTCTTCTCCTCCTTCTCAAGTTAATTTTTTTTAATTCTTTCTTATTTTTTAAAAAGATTTTATTTATTTATTTGACAGAGAGAGAGATCACAAGTAGGCAGAGATCCAGGCAGAGAGAGAGAGAGAGGAGGAAGCAGGCTCCCTGCTGAGCAGAGAGCCCGATGTGGGACTCGATCCCAGGACCCTGAGATCATGACCTGAGCCGAAGGCTGCGGCTTAACCCACTGAGCCACCCAGGCGGCCCCCAAATTAATTTTATTGACCACCCCAAACAAGCTAGATTATCTGAGTGAAAAGACTGTAAGAAAGACATGGCAGCCAGCAACATATCCCTTAAACACATGGGTAAAAATGCAATTCAACACTGAGGAAAGAATAGCTATTGTGTACCATGATAAATCCAACTGGAGCTTCAAATGTAACTCATTTCTAGTAAAGGAAGACACACACACATACCTTGAAAAGCAATTATTTTTATACTAAAGGAAAAATTTTAATGATAAATAATCTAAAATAATGTAAAGGACAAAGAAGAACGTGAGAGCAGCTCTCAGTTCTCCTGCCACTGTACTCTGATATTAACAGGAATGTATGAGTGATGCTTCAGAAATACCGATGAAAAGAATTTCTGTAAGATTTAATGTTAGAATTTTATGAGTGACATTCAATTGCATTAGAACATGAGAAGGAATAGCATCGCTTTTTAATAGGCACAAAGTCTAGATGCATAGAGAAGATGGGCGTAGAAAAACCATATAGGGGGTTTAAAAATACATAGGCAAAAAAAAAAATACATACAACAAAATATGGGAGCAAAAGATAAAGGTAAGCTAAATAACATTAGAACATTGGCATTTGGTCGGTAATGATCAATGGCCTAGATTCACATTTGGCAATCTACCTTATAGGAATAATGCAAAATAAGGAAAAATACTTTAATGCAACATTCCTATTACTGAAGACATTCCTGACCTCAACTCCCACTCCAATAAGAGCAATGAAATTGTTGTTATAAGTCAGAATCAACTCCAATGGCACTTTGGGACCATAATATTAAAGGGTACTAAAGTCAAAGTAGTGAGAGAAAATTATTAAAGCTCTGATTTCTACATCATGCTTTCTCAATGAATTCTTTCATACTGGATTTTGAAATATTTGGAATATCATGTTCCATTTTTTATTAAAAATGTCTAAGTTGAATGAATAAAATTAGTTATATTCTAAGATTTAGGAAGAAACCCACTTAGTTCTCTTAATATGCTCTTAACATATTTTCTTTCATCTTAATTTTCTTCATTTTTATTCCTCCTCTCCTCCATGAGGGTTAAATTAAGGCATGGATCTTGAAGAAAATGGCTAAATAATACTTGCAAATACATATACAAGTATAAACATTCATTGAAAATGTGAACAGTAGTTAAAATCCAGAAGTCTAGAAGAGTTAACAAGGTTTCTGGGAAATATATCTATCCTGAAATTATCAGTCTAGCTTTCTGAGCCAGATTTAGCCGTGTCTCTTAAACAATAATTAAAATACATTTTTTCACATAGTGATAGCTACAATGGGAACTCAGTGAACCTGTAGCATCCCTGAACCCAAGCCACCTGGCCTTGGGATCTTTTCAATAACTGAACTTCACACACAGGAAGAGAGATTATCCCTTATTTCAAAATATATTGTCTAGCAAACATGACACTGTAAGTTTCAAGAGCATGTTTTACTGACTGTTAACTCCTGTATAAGCCAAGTCTGCCAGAAAACAGAGCTCTAGTCCTGCTAGGCTGAAGGTGATTGACAGTGGCTGTGACCACATCAGTTTCAATGGCCATGGGCTTCTGCAACAATATGTAACAGCCTGGTTGATTTGTTGACTCGCCTATGGCATTCCTTGGGGATTCCCAGAAACACTAAACAGAGGGAGCTGTACAAAGGTCTATAATTTTTCAGGAGAACTGAGTTTTAATTCTTAAATCGTAGTGTGCATTCTGTCCCCCTCCCTCTCCGCACCCCCTCTGCCTCTCCTGAGACATTTTTAGCGAGTAGTATTCTAAAGGTGATACGAAGATGTTCACTACAATGCTTTTAAAAATTGTTGATTTCCAACTAGAGGGTTTTATGTTGAGCGAAATAAGTCAGAGAAAGACAATTATCATATGATCTTACTGATATGAGGAATTTGAGAAACAAGACAAAGGATCATAGGGGAAGGGAGGAGAAAATTAAAAAAAAGATGAAACCAGAGAGGGAGACAAACCGTAAGAGACCCTTAATTTAAGGAAAAAAACTGGTTTGCTGGAGGGAAAAGGGGTGGCACAGTTGGGGCAGCTTGGTGATGGACATTGAGGAGGGTATGTGCTATGGTAAAAAAAAAAAAATAAAGATTAATTAATTAATTAAAAATTATTGATTTACATTGGTATAGTATTTGATTATAAACACTATTGATTATTATAAAAGATATGTGAGGAGTTAATACTTTAATAGAAAATTAACTTAAATGTCCAGGAATAGGTAAGTGAAAAATTCACTCAACGAAGTAGTGTATAGTGATTAAAATGCTGATTATGAAAACATTAGGACAAAATGTAACATTATGTGAAAAAAGCAAGAAGTAAAATTGTAGAACATGGTTTCAATTATGTGCAAAATCACAGAAAATAGACTTGATAGAAACATACCAAAACATCTTAGGGTGGTAGACTAATGTTTGATTTATTTTTCTTCTCTATTTTTCAAATTATCTGGTTTTATGTATTTATTCTTTGAACAGTCAAATAGTTGGCTGGGGAGCACAGTCCTTAAACTGAAGAAATTAAGAAACATTTGGTAAGTTCACAGTCATGAACAGCTGCAGTTTGTATAGCATCAAAATCCACTATTGGTATGCAGTGTGAGATGTGGTAATCTCTGCAACAGCGGGTTTAACCTCACAGGTCACAAGCCCATGTGTTCACTTGCAGGAAACTTATTCTCATACTTGGAGTATTTTTGTCATTTTATCTTTATTATTACTGATTCCAGTCTCACCTGGCCTATCCTTACATTCATCACTCAAGGTCCACAGAAAATCTTAGGAAAAAAATTAAAATGCCTAATCTTTGCAAAATCTGTAACATCATAAAATATTCGAATTGTAATTTCTGAAATTCTCAAGGGGTAATGTCACCAAGACTGATGAAGGAGACCCTGACAAGGTCGGTCCCCCTAGAGATCAATAATCAGCTATCCACAGATGAAGACAGTTGTAGGAGAGCTCAGGCGTCTGTTTGAGAAGCTTCAGCAACACCGTGGCAGAAGAAATTAGAGAATAATTCCGCAGAAAAGGGAAGGAAGAACAGTTCTATTCTGCCTACATTATTCCATGCTCCACACTGGCACTGCTTGGCACCAAGAGGGATCTCCTTAGCTAGAAAGAGTTTCCTTCACTGGTTTGAACAAGCAGCTAGCCCAGCCTTTTGGGACACTATGCAAAGGGTAGAGACCTGCAAAAGCTAGACTTACAGACATGGCTGAGAACAAGGAAGGAGACGTAGAGTACAGGCTACTAGTACCAGCCCTTCAGTGAAAGTGACCCCAATTCCCAGTGACCTGCTCTGCAGAAAACCCCAGCAGTTCTCATCACAGAAAAAAACAAAGGCCCGCAAAGCTACTAAAGACCCTCTGCAGATTTCACCCTTCAGGTTTTCACATTCACAGATGCCAGTCACCTGAATCCCTCCCTGTTCCTTCCTTTGTCCCTCTTGGTCATGCCCCACTGGAGCCCGGGATCCTCACTAGACAGTCAGCTCCAACCTCTGCAGCTACTTGAGTGCAAGCTACCAATGTAGACCCTCACAACAACCCCCTGTGTGCTCAGGACTAGCCCCTCCAGCAGGCACCTGCACCCCACTGTCTTTACTCCTATCACTGGTTTCCATGCCATGCCCACACCTATGGTGAGACTCTGTAGCCACAGGACTGTGCTTTGATGGCAAGCACCCAGGAAGTTGCTTATGGGCTCAGATCTGACCCTGTCTCCTGGTAACCAGCCTATACCCCTGGAATCACCAGCAGCTTGCCTCCTCCAGTAGACCCCCTGGCTTACACTGCTGTGCACCCATGGTGAGACCTTATAGCCTTAGGTGTGCATTTAAAATTCATATAGCTGATAAGAACTTAATATCCAAAATACATAAGGAATTCATATGACTTAATAGCAAAATAGAAAAAAAAAGTAAGAAAACCACCAAGGAATCTAATTAAAAATGAGCAAAGAGGGGTGCCTGGGTGGCTCAGTGGGTTAAAGCCTCTGCCTTCGGCTCATGTCATGATCTCAGGGTCCTGGGATCGAGCCCCATGTCAGGCTCTCTGCTGAGCAGGCAGCCTGCTTCCCCCTCTCTCTGCCTGCCTCTCTGCCTGCTTGTGATCTCTGCCTGTCAAATAAATAACTAAAATCTTAAATAAAAATAAAAATAAAAATGAGTAAAGAATATGAACAGACATTTTCCCAAAGATATACAATGGCTGACAGGTACCTGAAAGGTGCTCAACTTCACTAATCACCAGTGAAATCCAAATAAAAATCACAATGATATATCACTTAAAACCTTTTAGAATTCTTATTATCAAAAAGACAAGAGACCACAAATGCTGATAAAGCCATGGAGAAAAAGGAAGCTTAGTACAGTATTGGAGGGGATATATATTGGTAAAGCCACTATAGAAAACAGTATGGAGTTTCCTCAAAAAGTTAAAAATAGAACTACCCTACAGTCTAGTCATTGTACTACTGGATATTTACCCCAGAAATACAAAAACACTAATTCAAAGGGTTCCATGCGCCCTTACATTTATAGCATTATCTACAGTAGCCAAATTATTGAAGCACTCCAAGTGTCCACAGATAGATGATATATACTATGGGATATTATTATTATTCAGACTTAAAAAGAATGAAATCCTGCCATTTGCAATGACCTGGATGGAGCTAGAGAGTATCATGCTAAGCAAAATAAGTCAGTCAGAGAAAGACAAATGACGTATGATTTCACTTATACGTGGAATTTAAGAAACAAAAGAAATGAGCAAGGGAAGGAAAACAGAGGAAGAGAGGTTACAAACTGAGAAACAGACTCTTCCCTATAGAGAACAAATTGGTGGTTACGAGAGGGGAGGTGAGTGGGGAGTGGGTGAATTAAGTGATGGGCATTAAGAGTACACTTATCATGATAAGCGCTGAGTGATGTATGGAATGGCTGAATCACCATATTGTACACCTGAAACTAATATAACACTGTATGTTAACAATACTGGAATTAAATTTTAAACTTAGTTAAAAAGAAGAAGAAGAAGAAGTAGTAGAAGAGGAGGAGGAGGAGGAAGAAGAGGAGGAAGAAGAAAAAGATAACCAATGCTGGTGAAGATGTGGGGAAAAGAGTCTAGTGTACTATCAAAAAGAACATTTACTAATGAAGCCACTATGGAAAATAGCATGGAGGTTTCTCAAAAAATTAAAAATAGAAGTATCAAATGCTTCAGCAATCCTAGCTCTGAGAGGAAATGAAATTATGATCTTATAGAGATGTCTGCACCCCCATGTTCATTACAGCATAATTCACAACAGTCAAAACTTAGAAACAATTGAGTTTCAGTCAACAGATGAACAGATAAAGATATGGTGTATGTCTATAATGGGATATTATTCAGACATAAAAAAAGAAGGAAACCCTGCCATTTGTGACATGGCTAAACCTTGAGGGCATTACAGTTAGTGAAATAAATTAAGAAGAGAAACACTATCTGATCTCACTTATATGTGGAATCTAAAAACGTCAAAGTCATAGAAACAGAGAACAGATTGATGGTTTTGCAGCACAGGGGTAGAGTAAATGTAGAGACGTTAGTGAAAGAATATAGACTCTTGGTTGTAAGATGAGTAAGTTCTGGAGACCTAATGTAGCCTGTGGTGACTCTAGTGAACCATATCATGTCCTACACTTGAGAATTGCTATGAGAATGGATCTTTACTCTTCTTACCATGACAAATCTTTTTAAGAATTTTAATTATGCGAGGTAAAGTATATGTTAAGTAACCTTATGGTGGTAAACATTTCAATTATATCTCAGTAAAGCTGGGGGAAGAACTGTGATCCATGACAGCATTAAGGATTTTAATGCAATGACAATATAGTAATATGGGATATATATCAAATATGTAAATTCAATCCTGTTTCATGTTGTTTCATGTTGCATGAAACACATGTGGACAGGGTCCACAGTGGATATTATGCAAAGCTGTGTGATCGTGGAATTTGTAAAAACTGCATATCAAAAAATCTTTAAATGTTTCTGGAAGATCATACAAAAATTATTTAAAATATTGTGTATGTTTACAAACTAGAATGGAATGAGAATCTGGACTAGAGGTGACAAAAGTGGTTGGGAACCAATAAAAGGCCAGTACACTTCTTTTCTCCATAGTCTTCTAAGCCTAAAAAGAGTCTTTATCTGCTTTGTCAAAGAAAACATACGCTGGATACATTCCCTTCCCTGTCTCTCTGAGAAGTTCTTTTCTGGCATCTGCATTTTATTCAAAGTGATGGGGCAAAGGTGGAAAAGGAGTGCATTTTAAGGGCATACCACATCAGACAGAAATGAAGTTGTTTGTTTCTTTAAAATTGGAAAAGTAGGCCTGCCAATAGAAGTCAGATTCAAATATCATAAGGCTAAGCATTACCTTTCTTCTAAAGAATAATTTTGTTCTCTAGAAGGAAACCTAAAAAAAACAGAAAATCACTTGCTACAAATCTTGGGATACAAATTAATCAAAGCCTTATCACCAACAAAGAGAAACAGTATAGGTAGCTTCATTAATGACCTTTTTTTTTCTTTTAAGTGATCCCAACCAGGCTAATGGTATGAGCTGTACCAGTGGTTCATAACACTGACAGCACATTCAATCATTCCAAGAGATTTTAGTTTACAAAGTCTGGTGCAGGGGTTGGGCTTAAAGAAAAGTCTCTAGATGATTTTAATAATCAATGAAGGTTGAACGTACGGGCTTCATTAATAATGTAGGGCTTCATTAATAATAATGTTAAGAATAATATTAAATATTTGTGCCTTGAACCCACACTGTAAAAGATCTGTGGTGTGTCTCATATACATTCAGCAGTATTTTCTAGTACCTATTAGGAGCTGATTTATTTTAAAATATATTTATTTCATGATTTTTTAAAAGTAATCACACCGATGAAGTCACATTTATTCTGAGCCATCACAGTGCCAGTTTGTTCTTAAAAGAGCCTTTTGGCAGGCATTATAATCCATATTGTAATCATATAACTTGCCCAAGATCACCATGAGAAGTCTGGTGGTCTGTAGAACATGGTGGAACAACTTGAAACCAACATTTGTACTAAGAAGCCATCTATACCTTATATCAGAAATCAACCAGTCAAAGCAATATTGGACATCTGCATTTCATTGTCCATAACTCTGTGTCTGAATTCATGTCCTATTTCCACAACCCTGCTTTTCCTCCTAAATTCACTCTATTCCATTATGACATTCACACCCATCAAAACATCTTAACTAAGTATAAAAAAAATGGGCAGAAGATATGAATAGACACTTCTCCAATGAAGACATACAAATGGCTATCAGACACATGAAAAAATGTTCATCATCACTAGCTATTAGGGAGATTCAAATTAAAACCACATTGAGATACCACCTTACACCAGTTAGAATGGCCAAAATTAACAAGACAGGAAACAACATGTGTTGGAGGGGATGTGGAGAAAGGGGAACCCTCTTACACTGTTGGTGGGAATGTAAGTTGGTGCAGCCACTTTGGAGAACAGTGTGGAGATTCCTCAAGAAATTAAAAGTAGAGCTTCCCTATGACCCTGCCATTGCACTCCTGGGTATTTACCCCCAAAATACAGATATAGTGAAAAGAAGGGCCATATGTACCCCAATGTTTATAGCAGCAATGGCCACGGTCGCCAAACTGTGGAAAGAACCAAGATGCCCTTCAACGGAGGACTGGATAAGGAAGATGTGGTCCATATACACTACGGAGTAGTATGCCTCCATCAGAAAGGATGAATACCCAATTTTTGTAGCAACATGGATGGGACTGGAAGAGATTATGCTGAGTGAAATCAGTCAAGCAGAGAGAGTCAATTATCATATGGTTTCACTTATTTGTGGAGCATAACAAATAGCATGGAGGACAAGGGGAGATGGAGAGAGAAGGGAGTTGAGGGAAATTGGAAGGGGAGATGAACCATGAGAGACTATGGACTCTGAAAAACAATCTGAGGGTTTTGAAGGGGTGGGGGGTGGGAGGTTGGGGGAACCAGGTGGTGGGTATTGGAGAGGGCACAGATTGCATGGAGCACTGGGTGTGGTGCAAAAACAATGAATACTGTTACACTGAAAATAAATTTTAAAAACTTTAAAAAAAAAGAACCTTAGAACCATATTTGGCTTTCTTACCTTCCTTACCACCTCTCTCCTAACATCAGATAAAATATCAGAACCTGTCCGTTGTAACTAACAAATATATCTTGATTATCAATGGCCCTTAGTCATCAATGTCTGCCTCCATTCCAGCCCCTGGCCATTGAGCTCCAAGACCCAAGCCTCTCTCACTCCCCACATCACAATTTATTGTATTTCTTTGGTATGGCTCATAGGATTATGGAAACTAAAGAATATATATATATATATATATATATATATATATACACACACATATATATACACACATATATATATATATATATATATATACACATACATACACTAGGCTTAGAATGGGTCCATTTGAAGCTCTTCATAAATGTTAGCTATTATTATTACTTTTTAAAGATTTTATTTATTTATTTGACAGAGATCACATGCAGGCAGAGAGAGAGAAGGGGAAGCAGGTTCCCCGCTGAACAGAGAACCCGATGCGAGGCTCGATCCCAGAACCCTGAGATCATGACGTAAGCTGGGTTAGACGCAGTCTAATCTAACAATATAGTTCTATAACACGAAGCCCATGCTGCCCCAGTGTATAAGCCTGGATTCCTTCTCCGAACCTGTTTCTGGCCCACCCCTTTTCATTCTCTGTCTGTATTTAGGTCAAGACAACATTTCCTCTCCTCTCTTATCTCTCAGTGGTCTTCTATATCCATTTCCTTATATTTGGAAATTCAGAGGTGATTTCAGTGGAGCCTGCTTTCCCTCTTTATGCCTCCATTCTTACCCCAGATTACTTTCACTCCACTTTACAACGAGAGTGGGAAATTCCCATGTCAATTGATTTTTACATGCGGCTGTAGAAAAAGTAGGGACCTTCAGCAGCAGCATCATTATCACCATCAAAATAAGTTAGTATGCGTTCAGCATCTAAGTGTCCAACAAAGTCCTCGGCACTCGATGAGAAACCCCTTATTTAATGTTTACAGGAATATTAAATGCAGGCGGGGCTATTATCGGCTCGTCTTAGAGTCAGAGGCTGAAGCTCAACAAGGTCAATTTGCCTAAAGCCACAGATCTAAGATGCCAGGAAGAATGTGCGCCAGCAAAGAAGTAGGAAATAATGCCAGGACCAATGGGAAGTTGAAGAGGACCATCTCTAGAAAGCAGCAGTCACAGATGCAAGTGAGCGTGACGAGTGCAGGAAATACTTTTACTTTAGTCTCACCATAGATGTGACTTGTGGCCTTCAGCGATGCAGAGATAAAGTGAGTAGTGGAATTAAGGCTGAATTGGAGAGTGCATATTCCACCTGAGCAAGACTCCAGGAACTCAATTTTACCCTAAAAAAAGCAGTATTCAGAGCAGCAACATCTAATTTTTCAAAAGCAAGCCAGAAGTTCAGATATTCTGTGAAATCCACAAATTTAAAAATAGAGGCAACCGGTTCAAAGATTCAAAAACAGGGTGAGGATAAGAATGACAGGAATTTATAAAATGCAAACATGGGTTGGCCTAATGTTCAGAGAAAAAGAGAGGTGACATGGGTCCTCTTTCGGTCGATGTGAATTCCTGAATCATAATTTGGAGTTGTTTATTTTGTTTATTAGTGGGAGTTACTTGAGTTGTTCGTTGTTGTTTATTTGATGGTTTGTTTCTTGTTCTATAACGGGAGAAATAGGAAAGGGACACATTCAAAAGAGATTGAAAACATGATAATGTTTTCAGAATTGGGGCATCCATTGGAGTAAGGATCAGACAGTAGTGCTCAGTGACAAGGAATTCCAGCTTTCATTCACTCATGCATTCATTCAACAAACAACCACCTTCGTAGAGCAACTGCTACCTTCTGTGCAACAAGAGGACAATTTAGGCTTCATCCCTGTCCTCAAGGTTTTAAGGTCTAATAACTGAACTCTGTAAATATGATCTGTATTTTCATAACGTGTTCTTGTCAGGAATCCTCTAATTTGTTCCCAAAGCAAGATCATCTGCACTTAATTCACAAAAAGGTATGATTGTATCCAATAGGTCATCTATCCTCCCCATCTACTTAGACAGGACTAGGCACACATGGACACTTGGTAAACCTCTGCTCAATAATTCTGAGCCTCATTGTTTTCAGGAGACTTGGCTTTGCAATCTGAAGCTTCCCAAAGATATAAAAGGAATTGTGATATGGTTCAAAAAGCTTCAACACGGAGTTTGTTAGCTTTGGATTTTGAGTAAAGTCTATCTAACTCTGAAATTAGGCTACTCATCTATGAAATGAGTAGATTAATGCCTGCCTTGTGGGTTTGGGGCTAGTTAGCAAAAATCCTTATAAATAACAAGTTGATAAACTACTATAAGTTAAGGGAAAAAGTAACTTTTATTGTCACTGTCATCTTCATCATTATCAACATCCTCATGGGCTCATGATCTACCAGAAAAACAGAAAACACACTCAAAATAGAATTAGAAGCACAGAAAACTGCATTTAAATTTCAAATATACACTGTTTATAGTGCAAAGTGCCAAGATTCAGAAGGGAAATCAAGATTAGACAGAGACCTTTCAAAGGGGGTTTGTGAAGCTATTGCTGACATTACTTGATACTCTGAAGGTGAACGGCACAGAATGGGTCTCTGTTAGTTTTATATCTATGTATCCTTAATACATCTGACTGTTCCCCTAGATGCCTGATGTAAGGCTCCAATCGCAGACAAGCCCCCCCCCCTTTTTTTTTAGAAAATTTTCAACTTAAAAATTTTTTTTTGGCTAAACAGGTACTTACTTTGTGAGCCAGGGGATGGGTAGTGTTTGATCTGGAGCATATCTAAAGAGGTAATCTCAGTACTAATTTGCTTCTCTCATTGACTAGACATTAGGTACTTTAGATGTCAGTATGGAAATTGACCCTTTGGACAAGGACTTGAAACCGCCAGTGAAGAAAGTTAGTCAAAAATAAATGAATTTAAAAACATTTTGGGGGCATCTGGGTGGCTCAGTGGGTTGGGCCTCTGCCTTCAGCTCAGGTCATGATCTCAGGGTCCTAGGATCGAGCCCCGCATCGGGCTCTTTGCTCGGTGAGGAGCCTGCTTCTCCCTCTCTCTCTGCCTGCCTCTCTGCCTACTTGTGATCTCTCTCTCTGTAAATAAATAAATAAAATCTTAAAAAATTTTTTTTGAATGAAGCTTATTAATAGGAGGTTAAAAAGTTGTGCTCAATTGGGCAAAGCAAAATAAATGGAAATGTTATATCCTTCCAGAAAACATTTTTCAGGCATGCAGATTTGGAAATATAACCAATAGGATAAAAATGGAAGAGATTTCCAAAGAGCTGGCTGTGGTTGCTTTTTGTTCTTATACAAATTCAGAGGCAGCAGAACACAGTTTTTAATTGATCCTACCTTTTAAAAAATGAAATCTTGCCATTTGCGACAACATGGATGGAACTAGAGCGGATCATGCTTAGCGAAATAAGTCAAGCAGAGAAAGACAACTATCATATGGTCTCCCTGATATGAGGAAGTGGAGATGCAACATGGGGGTTTAAGTGGGTAGGAGAAGAATAAATGAAACAAGATGGGATTGGGAGGGATACAAACCATAAGTGACTCTTAATCTCACAAAACAAACTGAGGGTTGCTGGGGGGAGGGGGTTTGGGAGAAGGGGGTGGGATTATGGACATTGGGGAGGGTATGTGCTTTGGTGAGTGCTGTGAAGTGTGTAAACCTGGTGATTCACAGACCTGTACCCCTGGGGATAAAAATATATGTTTATAAAAAATTATAAAATTAAAAAAAAATTCTCATTTAAATGTGGGCAATTTGCCAACTTTCTTTTTTCTTTTCAATTTGTCAAATTTTAATGTATAGATGGACCGAGCTTAGCAAGTGGTCTATATGCAAATGTATTCAGATACAGAGTACATACTTTTATTTTTAGGTTTTTAAAAAGTTGATTGAGTGGGTCACCCAGAGATGTGCTATTAAAATAAGGAAAATATATTTTCATTATTAAAAGAGAACTAAGTACACAGTGGTATATATGAAGGGAAAGTAAAGGAAGAGATGCTGAATTGTGCCTGCTGGATTTTTTTCAATTTATCAGTGTATGGGAAATTCAAGAATTAATGGTAGAGAGGAATATTAGGACAATCATCTCTTTGTCTGTTTACATACATACTGGTGAGAATGGTTTACAAACTTAGGTAGACCTAATCAGGTAATACTGCCACTTGAAATTTTTGTCCATCAAACAGTGTCACAAAAGTGCATGTTGAATTCAGCCATTACCCATGTATTTTGTGAAACGTATATGGAAGAAAGAAGCTTTCAGAATTGTTAAGCCGCTTATTTTATGAGAAAGAATGTGTCTTAGTACATATTTACCTTTCAGGATAGACTACAGTAAGTCAAAGTGATGAAAAGAAACAAGGCTCTATAAAACGCATTAAGGGGGGATCAATTCTCTGCCAGAACATCATGGATGCTGGGTAGTTCACTATGTCAATAAAAAAGTAACCACGTCTCGAAGGATTTTCTATTGTTATAGTGGTCTACAAATCTATGTGAAGGGCTTAGATGAAGACAAAACATGCCTGCTGTTGCTCCTGTGTTACCAATCTCTGAGCTCTGCAAACCACGTTTACTTAAACTACTACAAAACAAGAGGCAGGGTTGGGTGTAAATTTCATTTCTACAAGTGTGCTTTCTCAGCTGTTTTGACCCTGAGATGTCCATCATGCCAGCGGGTCACAGATTTGAGAGAATAAGGACTTTCCGGTTCCAGGATGCCTACTCTTTAAATCTTCATCTTATTTCACTCTTCACCCTTTTTTTTTTTTTTTTTTTTTATTGCCGGGACAAATTCAGGTTCCATGGCTAGGACGGATTTCATGGCACCTGAAGAGAGGAAAATGTTTTTATGAGAAGATGTCACTTTGATTCTTCCTCAGTGTGAGCCGGGAAAATGAGACTTGTTTGAATCCATGTTGGAATAGCCTAAGGGAAAAACAAAAACAAAAACAAAATACAACAGTACTGGGAAGAAGCCGTTTTGGGTTTGTACCAAGAGCTAAATTTTGTGCTGCCAAGCTGAAAAAAGGAAAAGTCCCTGAATACACTGACAGTGAATGACAGAAAATAGAAGGAAGCACCATTAAAGGATCAGGCATGTAGTCAAGAGAATTAAGTTTAAGTCACCACCATTAGGGACTTAATGTGTAAAGCATGTCAGGTAAATTATGATAACTAAGAACCTCATTTTATTTCCCGTCTGTAAAAATGAGCTGCAATGGCTGTTCAGTACATCTCAGGTTTGTGGAGAGTATTAATAAAAAGATGTTTTAAAATGGATTTATTATTGCTGGACGTCAAAGACTACCTTGTTACAATTCCAGGTCAGGATAAAATACCTTCGCAAATTCTGTGGGATGAAAAAAAAAATTACCACTAATTGAAATATTGAAATTATAATGGTTCTGGTGAATGTTAATCTCTGAAAAATCTGATGATTGCTCTCTGAGTTCTCTCCCTCTCCCGCTTTCTCCCTTCCTTTGCTCCTTCCTCTCTCTTGTTTCTCTTTGTTTGGAAGATCATTTTGCTAGGGTCTTGATTCATCAGATTCGGGGGAAAGTGAGAATAGAACAGAGCGAAGAAGTTTGAGTTTTAACCATTTATGACATGCTAGGACCTAAGTCAGGTAATCACATACATAATCTCATTTAAATTTTTTTTTTAAAAAGATCTTATTGATTTATTTTATTCGAGGGAGGAGGGAAGGGCAGACAGAGAAGGAAAAAGAACTTTTTTTTTGAGATTTTATGGATTTATTTGAGAGAGAAACAGTATGAACAGAGAGAGGGACAGAGAGAAAGAGGGAACAGCAGACTCCCCACTGCCCATGGGACTGTATCTCATGACCCTGAGAACATGACCTGAGCCAAACCAAGAGTCAGATGTTCAACTGACTGAGTCACCCAGGTGCCCCATCATCTCATTTAATTTTTCAAAGCGACCCATGTACTAGATACGAGTCATTATCAGTTCAATTTTCCTGATGAGCAAGCTGAAGCTTAAAGAGGTTATGTAATTCACTCAAAGTTACACAGTTGATGTATGCTTGATGTGTGAACCAAATCTGAGTCTATGTGATTCCAGAAACAAAGTCTTTGATCATTGTAGTGTGTGCACATTAATGATCCTGTTCATGGCAGCCGCAAAGCATTGACTTGTTGACAGTTTTGTGTACCTGATGACTGATTTAAGCAAGTTACAAGCTAGCTACAGGACAGTCACATATTAAAATATATATATACATGTATATGCAATACTGCCTAGAGAATGGAGAACTAATTTATTATTGCTGTGTTTTAACTACCTCCTGTCCCTGATCTACTTTAAAAATGATTTATGAACAAAAACAAGGTAATTAATGTAATCTGAGTAATTGACGATAGATGTTATTCCAGATCTCTTTACCCACAATTAAAAGCTGATAAAATTTTGCTGGTTTTTGCCTTCCTCAAATGAGTATGTGAGTAAAACCAGGATATTATGTAGATTGATAAATCCGGATTTCGTAATAGGATCTTACTCTTTAAAAATACATACATATTTATTAAAGACATAAATTTTACTACAGCTATATATATCTAGCTATATATCTATATATAATCCTATTTTATTTTAATATTTAATTGGGCTATGAGATACACAGCATGAAGAAAACTCTGAACTTCACTTTATGCTATTTTGAAGTTACTAACCATTAGGCTAGGTGCTGGTATACAGGGCAAAATAGAACAAGTCAGTATACCATACACCATCACTTTTGAAATGAAGTGATACAATATTTATGAGATTAAAATTTCAGTTGTTAAATACTGCAGTAAAGTAAAAATGAACATATATTGATGAGTTAACCAATACAGAGATTAATAGGCAATATTTTTCAAAGGTAAAGATTTGAAACTTGAAATTTATTACTATAAGTTTAAACACATCATCCAAATAATTCTATTGAAATAAAAACTTCATTTGGTTTCCTTGATACATTTATTACAGCATCTATTTAAACTGGAACAAATGATAAAAAAGAATACCAGAAAAAGTGTGATTTTTAAAAATCTTAAAAGTACAGGGGTACCTGGGTGACTCAGTTGGCTAAGCATCTGACTTCTGCTCAGGACCTGATCCTGGGGTCCTCGAATGGAGCCCCATGTCCTGCTCCCTGCTCAGTGGGGCGTCTGCTTCTCTCTCTCCCTATGCCTGCCACTCCCCTTGCTCATGCTCTCTCTGGCATGCACTCTCAAATAAATAAATAAAAATATTTTTTAAAAAATCTTAAAAGTGAAAAAATAGTACAGTTGCTTAAATGTTGAAATAGACACTATAATATATAAAAAGTTAATTTTACTTTTTCTTCCCACCACTAACCAGAGAGCTGGTTCTCTGGAGAGGTGTTAACAATTTAATGTTTATACCTCTTAAGTTTCAAATGTGCACATTCATTTTATGTATTTACATTTCATAGATTTAATTATTTTTATAATCATGGAATCATGTGATTCCAAATATTTCTGATTTTTAATGAGAAATAATGCTTTTTTTTTTTTTTAGTTTATATGAGCAGACTACTCTTTTTCTAGCTCACGGTGTCAGAACACTTCGGTTGTATGAAAATTGATTTAATTATTCCCTGTATTGATAGAGATTGAGGTAGCTTGTAATGCTATAATGGACATCCCTGAAAATACCTCATTTTGTAACTTTTGCTAAATTAATGGATTTGTTCATCAGGAAAATGTTGACAGGTACATCAAATTGACCTTGAAATTCTCTGTACCAATCAACATCCATCAGCACTGTTTGAGAATATCATATTCCCTACGTTCTTAACATTGATCATTTTGTATTTTGCCAATATCATAAGCTACAAATGTTATAGCTTTGCTTTAGTTTGAATTTTCCTATTCATTAGGAACTTTGTGAATCTATATCTTTTCTTTAGAATCTTTTGAGTTATTTTTTTTTGAGAACTTCCTTTCTGTAATTTTAATCTACTTTTTCCTTTATTTACATGTTTCTTATTTATTTATATGGAATCTAGTAATACAGGAGAATTGACCTTTGTTTTCATACTATCCATCTTGTTTGTGTTTTGTCATTTTCCTTTATTTGTATGTAGATTTTTTTTTTTAAGATTTTATTTATTTATTTGACAAACAGAGATCACAAGTAGGCAGAGAGGCAGGCAGAGAGAGAGAGGAGGAAGCAGGCTCCCCGCTGAGCAGAGAGCCCGATGTGGGGCTCGATCCCAGGACTCTGAGATCATGACCCAAGTCGAAGGCAGAGGCTTTAACCCACTGAGCCACCCAGGCGCCCCTGTATGTAGATTTTTAATGTCATGGGAGTTATAACTGTTTCCAGTCATTTGCGAATATTTGTCTTTATGGATTCCACCCTTATACTAAGAAACAAAGCCTTCCATATTTCTAGGTAATAAAAATCAATTTTCCCATTTTCCTTTTGTACTTTTGTAATTTTACATATTTATTTTTTATATTTTTATGTTGAGTAAGTTTGATTTAATGTGTTTTGAATTTCTTTAAATGACCCATAAACCCTGCTTCATTTATTAAAGAACCTTTTTCCTAATGTTAAAATAACTATTTTATAATGTAATTGAAACACACACGTATTATTAGCTTATTCCACTAATATATGTATCTTTTCCTGTACATTTTTTCATGCTTTGTACCTTTTTTTTTAAAAGATTTTATTTATTTGCAGAGAGAAAGCACAAATGGGGGGGGAGCAGTAGAGGGACAGGGAGAAGCAGGCTCCCCACTGAGCAAGGAGCTGGATGTGGGCACTTGATCTCAGGACCCTCAGATCATGACCTGAGCTGAAGGTAGACATTTAACCCACTGAGCCACCCAGGTGCCCCTATAGATTTTAGTTTTAAGTAATCACTACTTAAAGGTAGTGATTTAATTACCTTTAAATTAAATTACTTTAATTTAAGTAATCACTACTTAAATTAAATAAGTAATTAAATAAGACCCTGATTCGTCTCAGGGCTGTGAGGGTTGAACTCACAACCCTGAGACGAAGGGTCACGTGCTCTACTGACTAAGCCAGTCAGGTGCTCCCATGCTTTATATCTCTGTATCTGGTAAGAGCACCACACAATACAACATTCTCTTTTCTTTCCCCAAAACAGTCTTCATAAACTTGACCATAACTTTTCTAAATAAATTATGGCATCAGCTTACCAAACATAAAAACATTGTGATTTTTTTTTAAACTGGGAAATAATTTAATTTATAAGTGAATTAGGGAAAATAGTGACTGCTTTTTGTTTGTTTTATTTTTATTGTGCTGGAGAGACTCTGGTGATAAATGTTTACATTTATATATAATATATATATAAAATAATGTGAACATGATTATGTTTATTAACTGAAGAACATTTCTTCTGTTTCTTGTCTGATGAGGTTTTTTTTTCAAATTCCAAGAGAATTCTATCAATAGCAATTTATTAATTAAGATCTTATTTTTAATTTTAAATTTATTAATGCATAGATTAAGTTTTAAACCATCTTTAATTTCCTAAAATAAATACTAGCCCATTATGACATATTTTCCTTTACATGTTTCTGTATTTTTCTTGCTTTGTTTTATTTTAAATATTTTAGCATATAATCTAACTGTGCTATGTCCATAATTAATTTTTCTGCCTCATAATTTTCTTCTCGTAAAATCAGCACTATCCTGACATCATAGAATAAATTTGGAAATATCTACCTTTACTGATACTATGAAATATTTTAGTACAACACAAAATATCAGTCCTAGAAATTATTTCCCCAAACTTCTTAAGTAGTTTCTTTCTTGTATGTCTCCCTCAGCTGGTTTCTGGAGTCTCTCCTATTCTATTCATCTTTTTTTTTTCTTTCTTTCTTTCAATTCTTCCACTGAGGTCATATTGATGTGGGAAGCAAAGGCAAATGAAAAATCAAATTTCCTCACTACTTATAGCCCATTCACAAGTCCCTGAAAAAGGCAGAGTGACATTCCTCTAGGAATTCAGCTGCCTTCATATCAGACTTTGCTAAGGGCAAAGGGTAATCTTAGCCCAACCTCCTCAAGACCCTGTAAGTCTACTTTAACATATAAAAATTCCTTTGGAAACTTCCTTTTTCTCTACCCCGCAAGATATAGGTTGGCAGTCATCCCCCAAGCATGTGACCCACCCATATACATCTGAAGGGTTTCATGATTAAGGTTTTACCAGACAGTTAGTAAATGACCTTTTCCCAACAATAGTTAGCCCCCTCAAGGTCCTGAAACCCTTGCTTATGAAATTCCTTAGAGACTTACACTATCCCCATCCCCCTCCCAACTTGGAAATATATAATGGGGCACTCCTCATGACTCCAGCACAGCTCATTCTGCCATGAATCCTGTCCTCTTGCGTTAATAAAACCACCTTTTTGCACCAAAGCAAAGGAAGTCTTTGCTCAAGTCTTTGCTGGCTGTCAGCTCTGAATTCCCCACTTCCAAACCACATCAGTCTTGCTTCAGTTTTCATGTGTCAACTTCATTTATAAGACGTAGCAATGTATTTTGTTTTGAGGTAGAGAAAATCCTGTTCTAAACTGTCGTGGCCGGCATGACAAACCGACCAGGGTCGAGAGGGTAAGAGGATGGTGAAAAGAAATTAAGAGACAAAGAGATGGGGGCAGGAGGAGCACCAAGGAGGATGTCCAATAGTGCCAATTTTATTCAAGGCTGGGAGGCATTATATAGCTAACAGAAACAATCATAAGAAAGTATCTATTTTTAGCTGATTACTAAAGAGCTTGCAACATGCACAGAAAATCCTTCAAGCTTTCCCATTATCTCTTTCCCAAGCACCAATAGCAGACCCTCTAGCGCCAGATGTACTGACTTCAAGGCCACTCAAGACATAGTTTGCGTAAGCACAGCACAGTCTTATAGTGGTGTAGTCTATAGCCCGTGCAAGACCACAAGGGCCAGCCAAGAATTTCTGACCCTGGCCAAACCGTCTCTATCTGACTAGCGAACGTGTGGGAAGTCACGTAGGCGAGCGCCCAACACATAGCACAGACCCTTTCTCAGTGCTACTGGACTTGATCGACCCAAGCCTTTGGTTCGGCTCTTCAGCCTTTGAAGGGGGCACAAGTCAGGGCCTGGTTTGGTCCTCGTCTCAAGCCTTACCGTGGCCTCCCACACTAAATATTTTAAACAATAACAGGGACATTGCGTGAAGATGGTTTGATTGGATTGCTCCCAGCCATTATTTAACTCTGCCTGCCCCTTTGTTGACATTACTACAGATTAACTCTCTTTCCAGTAGCCAAATAGCTGTATATTTCTAGACTTCCTGTCACAAAGCCAAACACCACGACACACCAATCACAACACAGTACTGACAGGCCTGGGCCAATCCAATATAGGCAAACCATGTGGATGCCTCCCTCTGGAGTGGGGGAGGTGATAAAATGACAAAATAGTAAATTTTAAAAATGACCTGAAAAAGTGACCAAAACATTTATGTAAGTATTTGGGGGGGCACCTGGGTAGGTCAGTGGGTTAAGCCTCTGCCTTCAGCCTTCTAGCCTCACATCAAGCTCTCTGCTCAGCAGGGAGCCTGCTTCCTCCTCTCTCTCTGCCTGCCTCCCTGTCTACTTGTGATCTCTGTCTGTCAAAAAAATAAATAAAATCTTTTTTTTTTATTTTAAAAGAGTATTTCCTTAAACTATATTTTGATGGCTGTTAGGGCAAGAGTACTTTTTTTTTTTTATTATTTTCTTTAAATAATTTGACTTTAAATGCTTTGTCTATACCTGTTTGAATATACTTCTCATTGAAATTTAAAAATCAACTTGTTATCAAAAAAAAAAAAAAAAACCCTTCTTAAAATCTTGGCTAAACTGAGGGGCATCTGGGTGGCTCAGTGGGTTAAAGCCTCTGCCTTCAGCTCAGGTCATGATCCCAGGGTCTTGGGATCGAGCCCGGCATCGGCATGGGCTCTCTGCTCAGCAGGGAGCCTGCTTCCCCCTCTCTCTCTCTACCTGACTCTCTGCCTACTTGTGATCTCTGTCAAATAAATAAATAAAATCTTTAAAACAAAACCTTAGTTAAACTGAGATAGTAGTAGTAATAATTAACAGAGATAGATCCTAGAATCATAGCTTGTAGCAGAAATTTCTCATAATTCTAGATTCCTACAATTAACCATCTCTTACAAGAATCATTTGGGGAGTGAAAAAGTTTTCATGCAATTATGAAATGTAAAACTTAATGGATTATTAATTTTCTCCCTTTGCAGCATTTAATGGAAAAAGCAAAAATTTAAGTAATTGAGAATTGCTGATTTGATTGATTTTTGTTAACAGTGTATGAAAACCTTCATGATTGTTTCATGCTAAGGTCTTAATAAAATTATGAAAACTACAGTAAGTAAGAATTATTATAATTTCAGATACAGTCAAAACTGTCTGTGACTTATTGGCCTTTCAATCTTATATATGTCATAAATAGATTATTTTTTGCTTTACTATGTACCATAGAGGTACCATAGAGGACCAAAGGAATCTATAGACATTAGTGATGACTTCCATTTGCCTCACACAGTGAAGCCGATCTGAAACTCCTTTGAGCTCAGAACACAGCTTTGTCTTTTGTTTTGTGTTGGTTTTCATCCTTAAGGAGAGGAAAAGAGGGATTAAAAACTTGTAGCTAATATTCCAGATGGAAATGGCTTATTTTTATACTTTCAGAACTATTTCACTGTGGTTTCCCTGTGTTGATCCTACTTTGTGAATGTAATTCTCTGACAGAATTCTGTTTGGGAATGTCCTTGTCTGAAATTATAGTCACTGGCCATAGAAATGTCCTCTTACACTATCATGCACCCCTCCCTTCCACCTAGAAAAAGTTACGTTACGTTCATGAGATAGAGTTATACTGTAAGTCTCATTAGAAAAATCAACTCAAGTTCTGCTGAAAAGTTCAGAAAAGTATTCATTCCTTCGTGCATTCATTCACAAGACATGTATTAGGAGAGAGTATTAAATTAAGAACTGTATTTAATACAATGGAAACTCAGACATGCTAAGCAAGAAGCTAATATACCACGAGCTGTGATGGTTTGTAAAAGGCGAAAGATTTATAGGATCTGAAAAGAAACCAGAGTATTGTGATGTTTGTATATTCCACACATTCAAAATGGGTATCAAGTAGCAACTACTCTGGAAGAGTTACACGTGAAGTATGTGGTAGGTCAGAATAATATGCTTTGGGTCTTCTCAATACATGCTATTCTGGCTTTCTTAGTCTGGTGCAAAAAATTTCACTCCAGGAGGTTTCTTGGGAGGTGTGTTTTGGATGACAGGGTTGGACAATGAATCAAGTCTGACCAGTCAATGTCCTCATTCCCTTGGCCTCACAGATTAATCCAGCCAAATTAATTAGAGTTCTCCCAGGGTCATTCACTGTGGTAGGAAGAAAGATGGTTTCTTTCAGTTGTTGCTAACCTGACTGAAAATAGGGCTGCATCTGCGGGAGACCACACTTCCTACATATAGAGAATTTGCTTGAAAATAAAGCCGCCTCATAGGGAAGCAGAAGTGAAAGACGAAAAGAGAGAAACAGTAATTCGAGAGGCTGGTACCATTTCTAAAGCCTGGATCCTGTCATTTCTGTGAAGATCAATCTCTGTTG
The DNA here is from genome assembly GCF_022355385.1 of Mustela nigripes. Lineage (NCBI taxonomy): Eukaryota > Metazoa > Chordata > Mammalia > Carnivora > Mustelidae > Mustela > Mustela nigripes. Next base: position 27,932,645 of record NC_081572.1, on the reverse strand, counting down.
TTTTTTTTTTTAATGTGTTAATAATATCCCTTCTGGGCATAAGTTAATTAATGTTGAGTTCCTTTTACTTGCAACCAGAGCCCAATAATTTCACTACTACTTAGAGAAAAGTACTCCTTTTAGAAAGGGTCACAAGATACTCCATGAGGGGTATAATATTTAATGTATTTATTTATTTAGTAATACTAAGTGAGATCCTCCTCTGTGCCTTGCAGTGTGCCAGATGCTAAATATCTAACATCCCAGAATATCAGACATGGTCCAGAACCATCAACTGATGGTTCTGGCAGCAAAAGTAATACTTTCTTTTTTCTTTTCTTTTCTTTCTTTCCTTTTTTTTTTTTTTAAAGTTGCACAATCTGACAAGGACCCTAAAGGAAATAAACAAGATGCCTAGATTGAGATTAGGTAGTCAAGAAAGGCTTCTCAGAGGAGGAGGAGGTGGCATTTACACTGGACCTGAAGAATGAGTAGGGACTGTCTCCATGCAGAGATGATGGAGAAGAGGATGAAAGTGTTCAGAGATGGGGATGGTGTGCAAATAATTATATCAAACTAAATACAGGGGATATTTATTTTTTTAAGATTTTATTTATTTATTTACAGACAGAGATCACAAGTAGTTAGAGAAGCAGGCAGAGAGAGAGAGAGGGAAGCAGGCTCCCTGCTGGGCAGAGAGCCCAATGTGGGGCTCGATCCCAGGACCCTGAGACCATGACCTGAGCCAAAGGCAGAGGATTTAACCCACTGAGCCACCCAGGTGCCCCTACAAAGGATATTTATTACAATAAGGTCTACTTCTATGGGTTCAGGCTTCTGAAAATTTTTTGAATGGAGGCTTTATATAGTTTTCCAAAACCTTGGGCAATTCATCTCATCCAGGTGATTTTTAGAGTCACTACATTAGAGTTTTCTTGGCTTTTATATATAATTATTATTCATAATAAACCGAGCTATTAACATACTTCAGTAAGTCCTGTTGTTTACAAGATGACAATTTTGTGATGGATCGGGCTGTTTCTGGGGGGTGGGGGTGGATCTTCAATATTCAAAGAGCCAAAAGACTCTAAAACAGAAACTATGTAGTTGTAAATGTCAAATGGCTATAATTCTCCTCGTGTCTCACCTGGCAGTTCAGAGGCATTGCAGGCAAGTTTTAATAAAAGGATCTTACTTAGCCATTTCACACTAACATAATTTCTCTAGGGCACTAATATTCTGCCCAATTTATTGCTGACTGCATCATTTGTGTTCTTTCTTACAATAGTTGTAGGGGGCGAGAGGGTAGACAGAAACAAAGGGAGAGAAAATAAGAAAGATCTCTGGGTACATTTGAGGCACAGCCTTGGTTGTAGTCTTCCTGGCATTTTCTCTCTTGCCTACTTCTGCAGAGTAAGCAAGTTAATTCCTGCCCTGAAATCATTTTGTGAAAGGTTTACATCTTGACATCTGCTGAGTCATACCATCAAAATGGTCTTCCCATGTTGATTGTAAGATAAATCAGGTAGACTCTTTGGTAGGAGTATTGATTCTGCATTAATCACGCAATTCCCTGTGCAACTTTTCTTTTCTTTTTTTCTTTTTTTAAGATTTTATTTATTTATTTGACAGAGATCACAAGTAGGCAAGTAGGCAGAGAGGCAGACAGAGAGAGAAGGGGAAGAAGGCTCCCCACTGAGTAGAGAACCTGAAGCGGGGCTCGATCCCAGCACCGGGAGATCATGACCTGAGCCGAAGGCAGAGGCTTAACCCACCAAGCCACCCAGGCACCCCTTTGTGCAGCTTTTCTAAAGTGTATGAACCTGTTATTTTTTCCAGAAGAATGAGGCAGAAACGTGTGCTTATATAGATATGAATGTAACGCTGGTGAATTTAAGTTTTTGTAAGTTGTAAAGTAAGTGAGTAACTTTTTGTTGTTGGCAGTTGGTTTGTTTGCATTCTTTTACCTGATTAATTCCCAATCTTTAATATGTTAAAATTTGTATTATTTAAATTATAATTATAATTCACTACTGAATACTGGCAAATATTAGTGCATACTCAATTATGTTAATTATGTAAATGGCAATGATAAGATTCTCTTTCAACTATTGGGATCCTAACATACTAGTGTTTCTTCCCAGTCTCTAGCATCATAGAGGATAAATACAGAATTTTATTATAAAGGCAACATTTATAAAAGTAACAAAAAGCGAGACAATAGAAAATGTTTGCCTTCAGCAACTAAATTCCCTCATAATATAAAAGAAATGTCATTTCTTTTAGAGCTTAACATTTAATATTATAGATTTTAAATTGCTTCCTTTGGGTAAGGCAGAACACTTGATTAATTTTACTCTAGTTATTTAATCTTATTACAATGGTAACTAAAGCAATGCATGCTACTTTGGAAGAATATTTAACAACAAATATAATGAAATATAATGCAAGGTATAGAATACTTAGCTTCTAATTAGGATATTGACAATTATAAGAGATTGTCTCTTCTTCCCTAACAATCAAAATAAGACAAATAAACTACAAAAATTCACAGTTTTTCTGAACTCACCAGAGAGGTCTGGATGCAAAGAAGCTGTGATATGAGCTCTAAAGGTTATGAGTTTTTTATTTTATAAGACAGAGGATCTGGACATATCTCCACATGAGAGAATAAGGAACTTGCCCTTAATGGAAGTAGGAAAAAATTAAGCTGAATATCCTTTTTAAGACGTGCATCTTGGCTTACATGAAAAATTAGAGAGGAACCAAAAAAAAATTAATTTCCAGGAAGTCCAGACTTAGAACAAGTCTGCATTCATTTACCAAGTATTCCATGGGTCTATACTATTTGCTGTGAGGTGACAAGGCCTGGGATGCAGAACAGGAGAAATGAGAAAGAGACTGTCACTAAGGCTTGTGTGGTCTCCCACAACTCCGAAGAAATCATCTTCTGAAGATGGAAACAGAGCAAAATGCCTGAGGAAATAAATCCAAGGCACATAGATTTTACCTGGCAAGGGGTCGAAACAAAGCAATGGTATTGTATCAGTCGGAAATTTTTCTAAGTGTGCAAAGCCTGAAGCAGGTTTTGAAACCAAAGGAAACACCCCAGAAACCAAAAAAATCTGCCTAGTTCAGTAGAAATCACACGTAAGTATTCTACAATTTAGAAAGCTGACAGCTCAGCTGTACAGCACAGAGTTATCTCAAGAATCTCATGAGTTCTCAAACCCCAAGCCTCAAAGAAGTAAAAAGACCTGTGCTCCATTTCTAAACATGGGTAAACAGAAATAAAGCAACATAAACTGAAGCCATTCAGAGTGAATGTGTCAAAAATCCCAGGCCTAGCTCAATACAAATGAAACTGAATGAGGCCCCAATTGTAGCAGTTTATCACAAGAAGGAATATTCTTTTTTTCTAAATGTAAATATAATTTATTTCTACCTATACTGTTCTTTTACACAGAAGACAATCAGAAATAACAAATTTATAAAACCCACAAAGAAGCAGAAACAGAGAGAGCAAGACAGGCCCATCGTCAAGAAAGTTAATAGTAACAGAAGATGCAGAGATGGTGCAATATTAAAATTATCCTTCAAAGGATGCCTGGGTGGCTCAGTGGGTTAAGCCTCTGCCTTCAGCTCAGGTCATGATCTCGGGGTCCTGGATGGAGCCCCGCATCAGACTCTGCTCAGCAGGGAGCCAGCTTCCCCCTCTCTCTTTGCCTGCCTCTCTGCCTACTTGTGATCTCTGTCAAATAAATAAATACAATCTTAAAAATAAATAAATAAAATAAAATTATTATTCAATGACTTCAAGATCACTTCTTTTTTTTTTTTTTTTAAGAACTCTGGAATTTGTGAAGAAGTGGAAGTCTTAAAAGAAATAACTTAAATAAAAATAGGCAAAAAAAAAAAAAAACCCTGATAAAAATACTAAAGGACATAGCTGAAAATGTGAGAAACACAAGTATAGAGAGAAATTTAGCAGAGATGAAGAAATTATGAGAATTTATTATATACCTTAAATACACATCAAATTCAGTACAGAAAAAGAATTAGAGAATTTGAATACAGAGCAACAGAAAGCACCAAAGAGAAACTTAAAGAGGAAGAAAAAAGTGTGAAAAAAAAACCAGAACAAAGAATAGATCTGTCAAAGATCCAATGATCTAATGTGTGAAATGGGATGGGCAGAGGAAAGTGAAAATGGAGAAGACAAGATACTTCAAGCGATAGTGAAACACCAAGGATATATCCCCAAATCACTGTATTGATTAGAGTTAAATGTCTCTCTCTCTCTCTCACACACACACACCCACACACACACCCCCCACACCCCCCCACACATGATCAACTCTATCATTCCATTTCTATAACCTCCAAGAACAAATGAAGCTATTTTACAATGATCAAAGATAGGAAATGGTTGTATCACAAAGATGCCGGGAAGAGAGGAAAGGGGCAAAATGAATTTCCTTGGGGGACTAAAAAAAATAAAAATCTGTCTTGTTTTCTGTGGATTTTCAAGGGAATATAGAATGGTTGAACTGAACTGAACACTAATGATATGTGTGTGATTTTCTGCTAAATAAAAAGCTGTAAGGGAAAATAAAGAACTTTCTAGAACAATCACCCGGGAACAACAGAACTAATCCTTTATTTTGCACTTCATTTTTTTTAATGGGGATACATATTATGATAGTAATGATGAAAATAGTGTTTTATATATCTAGTTAACATGGTTTCATACAAGCATATTTCCATTTATATATCCAAGGAAATCAATAAACCTTGCAATATACCTAGGATTAAAATAGGAAAGGACCACATTTCTATTCATTATCTATTTCAACAAAGGATTTAGGCACATGTCATTTTGGTTAAGATTTTCCCAAAATTAGCTTACAGAAAAGAAAAAAAGTGAGAAAAGTGTTTTCTTTAAGAGTCCGAGGAAAAGGAGTATTATGAAGACTTATGAGGGGCTTAACCCAGAAACTAGAATGTCTAGCCACATACCCTACACTTTATTGTGTCATATTGTCTCAGATCTTCATTCTCGCAGAGGTCCAATTTCTTAATGATTTCTTTGCTGCGATGACTGGCTTCTTTTCAGGGTTGACTCATCCTAAATATTTTCATGGATTTACTTATTTGACAGCCCTACATAATGTCCATGACTTTTGCCCTATAACTTTTCAGTTTCCGTCTGCTCTGTTTCTGACATATCCAGCATCTTAAGCCAGTAAAATATTAAGTAACAAGGAAAAAAATGGGCTCAGCATAGAAATCAAATTTAATGTAACTGCAAGACACAGTGTAAGACGAGCTGCAGACCCACATCCTATTCAAGAGTATTTTTCATATCCAGAACTGTAGGACTTCAAAACAGTTGCCATGGAAATTTCAGAATGGCTAAAGACCATAATTGGTATGTGTCTCCTATCTGGATATCCTCTTCACAAAGGTGTTGTTTAATGTCGGTCTCTCGTTTTTCCCTGTTTTACTGCTTTAGTGTGGGTTGAAAGAGGAGGGGTGAAGGGTGGATGATTTGTCTCTTTATTTCATAGTTCTCCTTATCAAGGAGATCCACATACAAAGCTAAGAAAGACTATGAATTCCTGGGCTTTGAGACTGCAGACATGGTTAGATGAACAGAGACTTCTGGGGGTCTAGAAAAGCAGTTAAGTATATTTTACATCTGAGAACACCAATGGGTCTAGAGAACACCACTGATTGCTATTCTGGCACAAATTAATTCCCTCCATGTATCCATGCCCCTTGTCCTGTAATCTTGTGTTCTATATCCATAGTCTGACTCTGGGATGGCCTCTTAACTTGTTTGGACTAAGGGGACGTGGCAGAAGTGACTATGTGCAGGTTCTGTGTCTAGGCCTCAGAAGACTTTGCATGTTTAGCCTGATTTCTTGTGCTTCTGAGCTTGTTTGCACTTCTCCACAGGAGCCTATACTGTTGGAAGGACATGAGAGACTTATAGAAATAAGAAAAAGGGAAGAGAACCAAGGTTGATCAAATTGACACCAGCCATGCCCCAGAAAGAGCAGTGCCTACTAGATTCACAGCTGATCAAAGACTCATGATGGAGCCAAGCTAGTAAGCACCTGATCTTCCAACCCTACAGAATCATGAGCTAGAAACTTACATACTATTAGAGGACATTAAGTTTTTGGAGAGTAATTCAGCAATTCCCCATAGTAATATCCCCCAATTCTCCCTTATTATATTATGATCATTCTCAGAAGCCATAGCTCATGGGCATAGTTAATTCCAACCCAAATTTTAAATTCTTATCTATTTTCTACTGTCTCTGAATTAGTTAATCTCAGATGAGATATCCATGTTCTGAATTATGAGGTATGCTGAGAGAAGAAGATCAGGTAGTGAAGAGTACATTGTTACCTCTAAAACCACAGGAAGGTTATAGTCCAGGGAAGGGTAGGTGATCAAGGACAAAAAAGTATGGCTCCTTTTTTTTCTATTATATTAAATTAGAGCTACTTTTGTACTACTTATAAACCAAAAAGAAAAGTCAGTAAATTGAAAAATGTATATATTCCACAGTTTATGTTCTCTGGTCACAATGCAAAAACTAATAATTAAATTAGCTACCACACCATTGTATTTAAGTTAAAAATATTTAGCTTCCTAGAATTCAATGGAATGGGAAGATGCTGCTATATCATCATTTTGTCAAATACAAATTTAAAAACATAATAAGAGATGTTGAAAGAGAAATCATAATAGCAATATGTACAACTAAATGAACAAAGTCCATCTTTTCTCATATGTAATTAATAGTTTTAAATATTTGCATTTTTCAAAAAAATTGGATAAAAAAGTAAAGTAGATATTCAATGAAGAAAAAACAAAGAGAAAAAAACAAAATAAAACCCAACCCAAACCAATTTAATGTTGGGGAGAAATAACGAAGATTTTTAAAAATCCCAGAAATTAATAAAATACAAAGTGGGAAGTCACAGGTCAACAGGGCAAAGGAAATGTATAAGTAACTAATAAACAAGACATGGCACATTATAAAATAGTGGACATGTTTTTAACAAATATAACGTGAAAAAAAATGGGAATATACAAAGATAAAACAGTAGAAAGAAGATTAAACTAAATAGATATTGAAGAAACTATTAAACAGAACAAACAGACCTCAAAGTATGAATTGCCAAAGTAAGTATTTCTTTACCCAGTTCTGAAAGCAGTAAGAAAGAAGAAAGAGAAAAACAGAAATTGGTATTTCATCTTCAGGGATAATCGTATTTAAAGATAAAATCTAAATTAGTTGTAAAATGTAGTAAAAAAAAAAAAACGGGAAAAAGGAAGAAGAAAACAGGCAGTCTAGTGAAACATTTATCAGGGTGAAGAATGACATCGAGTTGGGACTTCTTCAAAGGCACAGCTATCACCAAAGTAGGCAGCATATAAGAAGGAGAGAGCTCAGAAACACTTGTGTAGGTCCAGCACTACACATTCAGCTATGGGGTCCCCTTGCCCCTGTTTGGAACCCACAGTATGGCAGGGGAAAAAATGTGGAAGGGGACATGGCACCAAGAGAGACACTCCTAGACATGCCATTTGGCCAAATGTGTCACATCACATAGGAAAACATGTGACTGTAAGTGACCCTGTGGGTAGGGTTTTCAGAAAACAGAAATATAGAATACCTAAAATTGAATGTTAGATTTAATAAAAAGGATACTATTTAGTATAACTATGGTCAAATATTGCAAGAGACATTCTTAACAAAAAGGCTATTATTTCTCTGAAATTCAACTTTAATTGGGTAGTCTGTTTTTTTGTTTTGTTTTGTTTTGTTTTTGTTTTTGTTTTGGCTAAACTTGGCAAGCTACTTATAGCTACTAATCTTTGTCAACTGAAACAATGTAATTATCTATTAGATACATTGAAATCCCCCATTCAAATAGACATTTGTTTATGAGACACTCTTTGCTAGCCAAGGTAGTATCCTGGCTCCTTCTCAATACCAAGTGATTACAAAATACATCTTGTAGATGGGATTGGGAGGGAGACAAACCATAAGTGACTCTTAATCTCACAAAACAAACTGAGGGTTGCTGGGGGGAGGGGGTTTGGGAGAAGGGGGTGGGACTATGGACATTGGGGAGAGTATGTGCTTTGGTGAGTGCTGTGAAGTGTGTAAACCTGGTGATTCACAGACCTGTACCCCTGGGGATAAAAATATATGTTTATAAAAAATATAAAATTAATTAAAAAAAAATACATCTTGTATGGGAAGAATTCGCTACATATAAAAGTAAGTAGTAGTTAAATAAACAAACCTAAAACTTTAGGCTCGACAGAAAAATCCAGAAAGAAACACAGGGAAAAAGGAAAATAGAACCTACTCAGCCGTAGGAGTTTGCCAGGAAACTGAGAATCAGTAAATACTTCCCAACTCATTCTGAGTCCAACCTCATCAGAAAAAATCATGTCACACACACTTATACACACACGTACACACACACACACACATTACAGACCAGTACCTCTTATAGACATAGGTTCAAAATATCCAAATGTTCAAAATGTCTTCAGTTTTAGTAAATTTAATCCATCAATATGCAGGATGGCTATTACCTCATGGCAAAATGGCATTTAGCCAAGGAGTGTAAAGTTGATTTGACACTAAAAAAATCAGTAATGTGAAAGAGAATTCTGGGAAGGTGATGAAGGAGGAAGTACCGGAAACCTGTGTCTTCAGCTAGACAACAGCAGCACTGGAAGAATCTGTCAGACAGAACTATTTTAGAACTCTGGAGTCTATTGAAGCCTTACAATTTCCTAGGGAAGACTTGGAGAGTAAATTGGGGTTCATTTCAGTCAATTTCAGCTCTTAGCACAGTAGTAGCTTTCAACCTCCCTGACCCTGGCCAGGTGGCAAGCTGTCATGCACACGTTACTAGAGCAGCTTACACACAGCCTGCAGGATCTAGCATGAACAAAAAGGAACCTGGCCTCCAAATATTGGCAACCTGTTCTCTGACCTCTGATTGCTGCTTCTAACCACAGGGCTGAAGCCAAAGAGGTGAGCAGATACCAAGCTTACAGCCCCAGGCCGCTCTTGTTGCAAGTCTGTCCCTCTGCGACTGAGGTGACTTCCAGGGGATCCGGATTTAAAGAGCCAGTGTCCGCCCTGCCCCCTTTCATTTTTCTCTTTTCCCCCTTTCTGGGAGCCAGATACTAAAGGCTGATTTATTCAAAAGCGACTGCATATAAGGGGAAAATTAGAAAGTGATTATGTATGCCTAAGATAAGTCTCAGAAAAGACCCGAGAACACCTTAAATTTATACCACAAGCTAATCTTTTTTTTTTTTTTTTAAGATTTTATTTATTTATTTGGCAGAGAGGGCACAAGCAGGGGGAAGAGCAGGCAGAGGAAGAAGCAGGCTCCCTGGTGAGCAAGGAGCCCAATGCAGGGCTCGATCCCAGGACTCTGAGATCATGACCTGAGCCGAAGGCAGAGGCTTAACCAACTGAGCCACCCAGGGCCCCCCAAAAGCGAATTTTAAGCACAGACATAGCCTGCAACAATATAAACAAACAAATGGACAAAATAAATAAATAAATAGCACAAAACAATAAAGCCTGGTGAAAGGGGAGAATCTGACTTCCACAGTTGCCACATAGTTAGATCTGTACACCCTTATCCATAGAAGCATTATTCGCAATAGCTAAAAGGTAGAAGTGACCTAAGTGTCCACTGACTAACAAATGAAATGTGGTCTATCCACACAATGGAATATTACTCAGTCTTAAAAGGAACAGGGATTCTGGCACATGCTACAACGTGGATGAACTGTGAGGACAGAGTGTTAAGTTAAATATGCCAGTCACAAAAATACAAATACTGTATGGTTTTACTTACATGAAGTACTTAAAATACTCATAGTCAGGGAGACAGCAAGCAGAGTAGTGGTTGCCAGGGGCTATAGGAAGAGGTGAAGGGGAGTTATTTTTTAAGGGGCACAGAGTTTGTTCTGCAAGATGAAGAGTTATGAGATGGATGAGCAATATTATGAGTATATTACTACTGCTGAGCTATACACTTAGACATGGGTAAGATGGTAGATTTTATGTTGTATGTATTTTACTACAGTAGGAAAATAAGAAAGGGGTGCCTGGGTGGCTTAGTCAGTTAGGCACCTGACTTAGGGCTTTGGCTTAGGTCACAGTCTTAGGTCATGGGATTGAGCCCCATGTGGGCTCTCAAAGAGAACAGAAAGATTCTCTTTCCCTCTCTTTCTGCCCTTCCCTGCCCTGCTCACACACCTTCTTTCTCTCTCTCAAAAAAAAAAAAAAAAGAAAGAAAGAAAGAAAGAAAAAAGCAAAAAAAGGAAGAATCAATATTCCTTTCACCATATTAACAAACTAAAAATATATATATTAATAGACACAGAAGAGCATTACGAAACCCACTATCCATTTCTGATTAAACCTTTCAGGAGACGGGCTCCAGAGCAGACTTCATATTCATCAACCTGAATAAAAGGCATCTACAAAAAAGGTTATAGTTGTCATCCTTCACGGTAAAAGACTGGATCCTTCACCCATAAGATTGGAAACAAGTCAAGGGTGTCTCCTCCTACCACTCGTAGGCTGTTGTGTTAAAAGAAGAACTGGTCATGCAATAAGACAAGAACAGACATAAAAGTATACAGATTAGGAAAGGAAGAAGTAAAATTGTTTTTAGTTGCAGACTGCATTGGGAGTCTACATAAAATAAATCTAAACAAATATATATACAGATCAGTAGCCATTTGTGTCATTATATCATGGCACATTCAATAATGTGATCATGTTTAAACTGATGAAAACAGGTTTATACACTTAACAAATATTTGTGAAGCATCATAAAGATGGCACATTGCTTAACATATTATTCTAAGCAATGTGCCCCTTGAAAAATAGTAAATAAAAATTTCTGTCCTGTGGCAGCTTATATTCTAGTGGGGGGGAAAGATAAAAGACAAAATAAATACATATAAAAAGTGAAAGAGAAGACAGTTAGTACTATGGAAAAAAATAGAGTGGAGAAAAGGGCTTTCTGATGAGGAGTGAGGACATTTGTAATTTCATATGGCGATCAGAAATACCTTCCCTGAGAACACGTGAAGGTGTTGAGGGAACAGCTCTGCACTTAGCTGGTGAAATGTGGATACACCCTCCTTACTGTTCTCCTTCACTGTAATAACCTCTGCGCAGGAAGGGGATTGGGAGATGCTGCAATAATCTGTATGAGGACTTTCTCTACTGTGTTTTGTATTTGTTTTTTTTTTATTCACTGGAGAGTATGGAGATGCTGAATCACAATTAAGAATAAAAAAGAATGAAACTCAATTTCCACCATATAAGGATGTAGATGTTGTCAAGAGTGTATTCAGTTCCTTCCTTGTTCTCTCTCACCACTCTCGAAAGAAAGAAAGAAAGAAAGAAAGAAAGAAAGAAAGAAAGAAAGAAAGAAGGAAGGAAAAGAAAGAAAGAAGTTTACTTTCCAGCAGTAAAGATGACTAAGCAAGCATGCTACCGTGTACTTTATTTTTTTAAACAATATTGTGATTGGGAAGTTATATCCTCATTTGTCAACTCTCCAGCTGTGCTCAATCCATGGCACATCTGTCTTAGAAATATCACCAGCCTCTGTCCCGAAACTGATCAGACTGACAGCAGTGAACTTGCTAAGTTTGAACTGGCTACACTGTGATGTTTTCAGGGTAAACCCAGCCAGAATGATCCAAGATTCTTGCTTCCCCTATGACCCCTGATGGACATCTGTGGTACCACATTATTTATGTGACGGCAGGGCAGGGAAATAGACTCCTTCAGGAATAAGGGAGACATTTTAGGAAAGCAAAACAAAATGCTTTCTGACATCTGCCATGTAAAATACAGTATAAACATTTGCTTTATTCTTATAGCTCCCTAACTCTAAGCTGTATTTTATTACCTAAGTGGTTACCTACATAAATTTGAGTGCCTTCTTGTAGTTCATATGATTCTGCAATATGAGAAAAAAAAAAAAAAGACTATAATGACCAAAGCCTTAATAGTGGCTCTTTTTAGGGTGTGAAAAATGCTTACTTATTTTTGCTCTTTCTCTACATTTCTATGTTGTACAAAGCATGTAGCAACCATGTGTTAGTTTTGTAATGGGAAAAATCTTTATTAACATAGTTTATATTCATATCATAGTCTCCTTTTGTTCAAATCATGAATTGAAATAATATCAAGTACGGTATTAAGAATCAATACTTAAATGCTTTCTATGTCTGGGCACCTCGAATATTTGATTACTCTAATTCCCACCAAGTTTGTCTTCTGTCTCTTACTGTTTCTCCAATCTCTGTCTCTGTCACGGACAACAATGCTTTGGCCTTATTATTCAAATTGTAGACCATAGGTGAGCAGCCTAGACCTCACACGGAATACCCAAAGGTTACTGCAAGAGACAGAACTGAAAAACCTGAGTTCATAATGATATGTATCTAACTTGACTTAGATCATAACAATTAATTCTGCCAAAGATTATCAGGGATCTGTAACAGAAACCCAGGAGATGCCCTTATTTGGTGTAAGACAACTGAGATAGTAATGCGGACAATAATAAATCATGGCATTTATTGAGAGAGGTGGGGAGAGGGGAGGAGAGAGAATGAATGAGTTGGTAGAATTCACCAACCAAGAGGACTGGGAATAGAGCACTCTATCTCAATCTCGGAACTTTTAATATCAATGTCTATTTATTTCAGAGACAATGTTTCTTTTCTTTTCTCTCTCTCTCTCTCTCTTTTTTTTTTTCTTTTTGGCAGTTTCTCTTTGAGATTTTATGGAATTTATGGAATTACCCCTTGAAAATTTAGTCAGACTTAGCTGTCCAAAAGGATTACACTTAAAATAGTATAAAGCTCTATTTTACTTACTCTTTATCTCTTTTTAGATTTCCATTCAGAGCCAAAATTGTTGCCAGCATGTCCAGTATGCAAATATGTTACTGACAGTGACAGTCTCAAGTGGGGGAAATGCCTGTCTACATCTTTTCCCTCCCATACTTCATAGACAGTGTGGTTGTCTTGAAAGTACACATGATATCATGTTAATGAAAAAAAAAAGCACAAAGCCAGAAAAAGTGACTTTTAATTATACATAAATATATATGGACAGAAATTCTAAAATGTTTAAAATGATCACTGCCAGCTAAGGAAATAGATATTATTTTATTTTTGCGTTATATTTTCTAACTTCCAAACTAAGCACGTATTTTGTAGTCAGAAAAAAAGTTACTAAAATATAAAATGAAAAAAAATTAGCATAGATTATTGACGCAATAGAATATAAAATTCAAACAGGAATACAGATAGTTTGTTGTGGTAGGGTCCAAGAAATGGGAAAGAGAGGACAATTATAAACCTAGGACAAGATTCCAGAAGGCATTCTATACTAGCATTCCTGGAGTCTTTGTTGGCATGAAATAATTGTGGATTTAATGAGTGCTGCATAAGTACATGCATCTCTGGCTGAGGAGTAAATTTAATTGGTGTAACCAATACATTGTAGACAGTGACTTTTGTCCTGTCCTTTTTGATACCTGAGTATAAGCTTTAGAAGAGTCTGAAATGATGCAATGGGTAGGTAAGGTAAGTCTTATCCAGAGGGCTTTTAAAGCTAGTTGGGGAAATAAGACACAAGTGAAAGTGACCCAGAGATAAGGGGGAGAATAGACTAGAGGTAGAAATGTTGGTCATGGTCTTGAGGAGCTGTTAAGTCCTCAAGGTATTTACTAATGAAATACCTCCCGGAGACTCTTCGGCACTAAAGGAGAACCGACAGTCGTTTCTGCAACCTTCTACAATCTTCAAGAGAGAAAACCCTGAGGCAATTAGTTTATTTCCAGGAGAAGTTAAAAAGATCTGGTGATGATAGGAACTGAATGTTAAGTCCCACGAGGGTTCTCTCCATTGACATCTCCTGTTTTAATTTCATTACCAGTGCGGCCACAGTGCCCAACTAGACAGAACTTCCCAAGCAAGTACCATAGGACATGCAATCATTGGCCTGATGAGCAGCCTATACTTCTCCTTGACAAAGAGGAGGTAGTTTTCTTCAAACAGGATTCGTTTAAATGGTCCATCTTAAAAATACTTTTATGTAGCTGAGACTTTAGAGGCTGCAAGACACTGAAAAGTTGGAAACAAGCTCCACGGACTAGAGACTTGGAAAACTTCCACTTCAAGCAGCATACTGCATTGGAAGAGACCTTAAACAGAATCTTGGAAAGAAGTTGCCTGGAAACTATAAACGCAAAAGTCCAGTGAGAGTTTACAAGCCTCTTGGCAAAGTTTGCCTTATTCTTTGTCGAGACATCCTGCTCTGAGTTTAAATTTAGGGCACCTAAATAAAACAAAAACTAAGAAATCTCCTCCTCCCTGCCTCTTGCCTATGTTCTACCCCTGAACAATGATAGCAGTTAAAGAACCAAACCAGGACTTTACTTTCTTTAGCCATAAAATTAAACTAGAATTCAATAAGGCAGGTGAAAACACTATGAAAACTGTAAGATGCTACTGAAGATAGGAGTTTGTGTGTTAGGTCAGAATTTTTTTTTTTTTTTTTAGTAAATCCTCCAGGCTTCTCCCCTGCCTTCATGGAAGGAGTATAGTTCATAGTTCCCCATCCTTGACTTGAAGAGGTGGTGAGTAGGTAGTGGACATGAGGAGAGCAGAGGACTGACAGGTGCTTGTGTCAGTGGAATATAGGACAAAGACATCTCACTGAAGCGTAATTTGTGGCAATCTTCAAGCCAGCTGTCAAACACAGTCATGAATCAACATCAGTAAAATTAAAAACAACAGCAATGCATGATAAAAACTTGCCACTTCCTAACTAGTTGACTATTATCTATGCTCTTGAGGTTACTGAATGTGTATGACTGGAATTCTGTAGACAGATGTGCTACCATACATCTCTTCCCAGCTGCATTTGAACACACATTTTGCCTTCAGGTAAAATCAGTCATAAGTGATAGGACAAAAATACACAAGAATCAAAACAACTAATTTCCTAAGATGGCATTCGTGCAGAGAAGGATTTATATAGAAAGGCCAGCTTGTGAGGTTTGCTCTTGGCTAGCGTCTAGGAACTTGGATGTGGAAGAATCCCCACTATTCCCAGGACCAAGAAGAGTGGTTCACTCTGCCTAAACTGTACAAGCGATGTGCTTTATGCTGAACACCTGCTTTCCTTCTGGGAATTTGGATTTTGGGTGCATGCGAGCCAGAGGGTGTCTATGTGAACCGCTCCTGTTAAAAACATTGGGCACTGAATTGCAAATGAGTTTCCCTAGGAGACAACACCTCACATGTGTTATCACTATTGGATGCTGAAGGAATTTAGCATGCTGTATGTGTGACTCCTTGGGGAGAACACGCTTGGAAGCTTGAGTCTAGTTTCTCTGGATTTTGTCCCAAGTATTTCATTCTTTGCTGCATTTACTCTTTATTCTCTTGCTGTAATAAATCTTTTGCTGATTCTTTTGAGTTTATCTAGCAAATCACTGAACCTGGGGTGGTCTTGGGCCTCCCAACACAGCATTATATAAGCTCAGTGAATTAAAAATATATATATATAAAGCATAAAAGGGACCTTGTCTGAAATAAATTCTTACCTTGGATTTCTTGATTCTGGCTTTGAAGATGAAGGACTGCTTTCCTATTTGATACTTTCGGTGTTTAAATCTTATAAATTTACTCCCTAAATTTTAATTTACAGTGTCTGGGGACTGTATGTACTAGAGAATTCAGTAAATCTCTAGTTTATGTCTTTGAATGACTTCAACTTTTGATGGTGAACCACAGATAGGGGTTTTTGGTTATATATTAATGCATATAAATTTGAGCCTCCTTAAAATTTTTTTTGTTGTTATTTTCAACCAGTGATACTGTATACTTCTTTTTAAATATATTTACAGCATAATGAGCTTATGGGAACCCTGCTATAAATACACTTAAAGACTAAACATAAAAATAGGTTGAATATAGAAACTGACATGCATAATTCATGGATGGTAAGGTATTATGCAAGTTCCATGCTCTAGAGAATGGTTACATAAAATTTTAATGAAAGTTTTGGCAACCCAAAACTCATCTTACGCTCTTGTGTAACACAGGGGAATATTGCTTTCCTCAAAGGTGGACCTGGGCTGCTAAATCACAAGTTGTCAAGGAGATAAGTTCATTAAGGTTCTTACAGACCTGCAGGAAACTGGACTGAATTGCTATCTATCTTGTAGTCTTAACTATCATCTGTTTAATACTTGTGTTTTTTTAAAAGAGTAAAAATAACATTTCAAGAGGCCCATTGAATGTGTATTTATACAAGTGCTAAGGTTATTGTTACTAATAATATATTGCAAAATATCCAATACTGGATGTGTTTTATGTATAAACCCTGTAGGCTAAAAGGAAGAAACTATTCTATATAGGGTAATTATACTTTTAATTATATCTAGGAGTTGGCATGAGATTTTACTAAGTATGGGTAGAGATGGTAATAGTTCATGGGCAGCAAGATTTATTGGTGAGAATATTGTGTTTTACCCAACATTCACAATAGAGAAATATAGATTCTTTTTTAATAGGAGACACAGATTATATACAAGGTTCATATGAAGCCCATTAATATTATGTATTTACAAAATATGTGTATATATATTTTTAATACTTTTTATTCTGGATTTTTGTTTTCACTTTATGCTTATATCTAGATGGACTTGTCATTTTGGGGACAAGGATCTGAAAAATCATAGGAAACCCTAAGATTCATACTCTAGCAATCCTGTGGCTGCAGCAAACAGACTTTCAGTGAAGAACAAGGAGGTAAAAGGCAAACCAGAGTGAACACAGAGTATAGTTACTTTTTTTTTTCTTTTTTTGGGGGAGGTGGGTGGGTAACATTTTCCCCTTGCAAATACAGGAACTGTATTTGTAGAGTGAAACATTTTTAATTTTGATATTTTACTTTGATGTGAATCGATCAAGTGAAGACTGACTGATCAAATTATAATCTATGGCTCTTTCAGAGACATCATTTGAAAGAGATAAAATGCCTTCACAGGCTAAAAAAATTAACTTTTCTTATGCAGTGACCGAAATGATATTATTGGAGAAACCACTGGTGATATTTAGTGAAGAAAGAGAGCAAACTGTTATGTGGGATGGGCTTTACCTGTATAAAGCAGCGTGCACCTCAGGGGAGGGAAGCCACCTAAATATAATTTTTTTTTTTTTTTTTTTCCCACAGAGAGAGAGAGATCACAAGTAGGAAGAGAGGCAGGCAGGGCGGTGGGGGGAAGCAGGTTCCCTGCAGAGCAGAGAGCCCAATGCGGGGCTCGATCCCAGGACCCTGAGATCATGACCCGAGCTGAAGGTGGAGGCTTAACCCTTTGAGCCACCCAGGAGCCTCAAACCCCCTAATTATAAACAATGGCTACCTCTGGGGGTTGAGCCTGCACTCTTTAGAATATAGGAAACTGTAGCAAATGAACATGTATCATTCTATCATCTGAAACAATACATTCCCTTTAGCCAGAAAAGAGGTGAATGTGTGTCTGAGGCAAACATACAGATGGACACCCCCAGGGCACACTCACACCCAGGTCCTGCTCTTTCTGGCTTGGCTTTCTTGTGATTAAAAAACTAATGAGCTCCCACCCCTGACTTCTGACCTCCCCTTCTGCAACTAACTTCAACTTTAGATCTACTTAACGATAGGGCTCTTGTTTCTGGTTTTGCTGCCCTTTTTATAGTAAATATTTGCTGGGGATTTTAAAACAACTCTTCAGCATTAAACTTACTATGACTTTGGACCTGGAATTATTTGGAGTTAACCCCCCCCACTCTTCCATGATGTGCTTCTTTATACCCACTTTAACCCTCCCCTCTCCCTAGCCATGGCCATCCAGACATACCTTCTGCATGTATCTTTGGTCTATTTTCTTCCTAGACTCCAGGATTACTTCACATTCGGGGCCCATTAGAATCTTCCCTCAGTCTCCAATTTAAATTGGATAGGTTGCTGCTTCCACAAACCCTGCATTGATCTTCACTAACTAGTACATGGTAGGTCCTCACCCAATATTTGTTAGACTTAACGCATAAATAAATGAATAAATTAGCACCTCAGAGAAGCTGCCAGAATTATATATGCCTTCCAAGGATACTACTTTCTCCCACTTGACTAAAGGCTTCCGGATCTTCAATTCTTATTTACTGAGTGTCTGTGCTGTCTGATGCAGCCCAGGACTGGGTTTTCAGGGCGGGTTTGAGCTCATCTCAGATTACGCTGTTAGTGTGACAGCTTCCTACACTATGGATATTTGTGGTCCACCCCCCCCCCAAATTTATACATTGAAATCCTGACCTCTAATGTGATTTTATTAGGAGGTGGGGTTTTTGAGAGGTGGTTAGGTCAAGAGGGGAGAGCCCTGTTGAATGGGTCTGTGCCCTTACACAAGAGGCCCCAGAGAGCTCTCTCACCCCTTCCACCAGGTTAAAGCCAAATGTCAGCCGTGTTGGAAAACTGGCCCTCATTAGACACCAAAACTGTCAGCACCAGGATCTTGGACTTTCCAGTCTCCAGAAACTTCAGAAATAAATGTTCGTTGTTTCTAAGCTACACAGTATAAACTATATTTGTTACAGACTAAGATATAGTTGGTATTGCTGCTCAAGGAAAACAGTACAAATCAGGTTTTGCGTTTGTATCTCTAAGTGAGGGAGGTTCAGTCCTAAAATTCTGATTTCTACATTACCCCTTTCCAAACTTTCTCTTGGATTCCTCACTCCTACTATTATGTGAAAATCATCAAAAGCAGTGTAAATCTGAAAGCAGTGTAAGTTTTTAAGGGTTATCAAATACCATATTTATTATGATTTGAGGGTATAAGGCCATAATACTCTATAAGGTGTGGCCGATTTAATGGCTACGGTGCGAACATTATCTTCTCAACAATCTAAAAATTATAGCACATACATAGTTTTCTAGGGGACCTAGAAACACTGCTCGAGAGTCAAAAAGAAGTATCAAAGAGAATGTGTATGTGTATGGAATATTTTAGCCATCCTGTTTCTTTTTAAGGATGCATCCAACAACAAAAGAAGCAATTCTTAGAATTGTATAAATGCATTATATTTCCATCTAGCTGCGAATACTTTTTGGTAGGATTCTAGAACAAATCAGGTTACAAAACATCAATATACTACACGTGGAAAAATTAAAATTTAAAATATTTATGTTTCACGAAGACAGCTGAAGCGTAAGAGAGTCAGGCTGGAGATTTCTGGTAGGAGAAAACTGATATGTCGGATCTGGTGACAGATTACTTATCATTCCAATTACATATACATTATTTTGGCAGTTTATTCTCATGTGTAGCACTGAGCATTTTTTCTCCTTAATAGTAGTTTTGAGGCAGTGCCATTTGCACTAACGAGGCATATTAAAATGAAAGCACTGTCTACTGTAAAGCAAACAAATGTTCTAATGGCCAGGGGATCCTGGCTGGGGCCAAGTTGACAGTTCAATTATCCAAACAGGTTACAAATGAGTGCATTGAAGACAAATGCCTGTGGATTTCCTTCTGTGAGTACTGCTCAGTAAGACTGAAAAATGTCAGAGAAGATACCTTCTTTCTAAGTAACTATATATTTCTGAAATGCAATAAAGATGTGTGTGTGTGTGTGTGTGTTTAAATAATTAAAAGAACCTAGGGCTTGGAGCATTTTTTTAAAGGGCAACGTTAGTAAGAGCAGTTCACTGGAATGGAATTTCAACAACTAAAAAAAAAAAAAAAAAAAAAAAAAAAATTATTTTACCTCTCACCTCCATGACATCCCACAAATATCCTGAAGTATTCCAAGGTTCTGAACAACCTGTGGAATCACCACATAAAAATTGTGCTTTAGGGGCGCCTGGGTGGCTCAGTGGGTTAAGCCTCTGCCTTCGGCTCAGCCATGATCCCAGGGTCCTGGGATCGAGCCCCGCATCGGGCTCTCTGCTCAGCGGGGAGCCTGTTTCCTCCTCTCTCTCTGCCTGCCTCTCTGCTGACTTGTGATCTCTCTCTCTGTCAAGTAAATAATAAAATCATAAAAAATATATTGTGCTTTATCTAGTGCTTCATGTGAGTTGTGGGTACAGTGATTCCATCTTTTATTCTTTATTTGTAAAGTAGAAAATGCCAAATGGCAATCACAACCCCTAGTATCTGATTAACAAAATTCCTCATTTTGTCAACTGGATTGTTATTCAGCTAAAAATAAAAGGCATGACTGCAGATAAAAAATCATGTAATAATAAATAAATTTAATTAAAACAAACAAAAATCATGTAATAGAAGGCATCACATTTTTTTTTTCTTACAATGGGATTCTATCTTTAAAAATCATCATATGGACCAAAACAGAAGAAAACTGTTGTGTCTTTCACGTTTTGTAAATATGTGACTGTCCAAACTATATACATAGAGTTTGTTGGAGCTTTAATAAAAGGAGGAAAGCATGATAATTGGGTAGGAAGAAGCACATGTTTCAGAGCAGAGTCAGCTTGGGTTCCCAGCAGGTAGAGCAGTCTTGCACAACTTATTTAACATTGCTAAACTATTTTGTCTCTAAAGTGGTACTGATACTATTCTGTATCACTCACCTAATAGGAATAATAAAATAGGTTCCTAAGTTTCCAGGTACAAAGTCAGAACATTGTAAGTACATGGTTGATGTTAGCCACTATCATTATATCAAACTGGGAGAAGACATATGGTCCCCTGCTTAGGAACTGAGTGACACGAGTGTCGCATCTTCTTTCATTAAATCATGCATTGCATTCATATAACAGCACTTATTAAATACTGACTGTCAGTTACCATTTGCTATCTGGGTGCAAATAAGTAAAATAAGGCACAATCTGGTGACAGCAATATACAAGCCAAGACATATTTCAGTGGGGCTAGAGGTATGTACAAGTTGCTAAGGAAGCAGTGAGGACAGATACATAGAATCTAGATTGGCAAGTGAACTAAAGGACGGCTTCTCGGTGAAGACAATGTTTGAGGAAAGACTTAAGAGTGAATGGGCTTATCCAGGTGAAAATGCAGGGCCAGTAACTGAGGGGATGTGCTGAAAACATTCGCTAACCCATTTATATTTGGGAAGGAGATTATAAAAATGTCTTTCCTAGGGATATACATGTGAATGCCTATCTAGTCTAGGAAAAGAGCACAAGATTATTATAAACATATAAGATGCAGAATTGGAAAATATGAGTGATATGTGGACAAAATTTTAAAATTCTGTGGGTTTTTTTTTAGTCTAAATCTCTATATGGGGTTCTTTCTACATCATACTTGCCTAATCGAAGCCATCCTCATTCAGAAAAGCAAAGTGATATTGCATATTAGGATAAAACAGCGTGAGAATTAAAACAACAGATTGACATCATTTTTCTAAGTAGATGGAAGCCATTTAGAGCAATTCTGAATAGACAAAGTAGGTTTTTAAGCTAGCTATTTTTGTTTTCTCTTGCTGTTTCCATCATGCAGTAATGTGGGGATCAGTATTAATAGGAATAATAAGCACTTGCAGACACATCTATTGTATTGCTGTGTTAAGTTCTATGAAAGGGTAAATATATATGGTTCTTGCTATAAAACATGAAAGAGACACATGAATACTTAGTATGAGCTATTTATAATATATCAGGCAAAGAACCAAGCACACTACATTTTAATTTTCAGTCTTATAAGTAGGGCTCATCACTCCTAATTTGAAGGTTAAAAACATTAAAACCCAAAGAAGAGGAGGTGCTTGTCCCAAGTCACACAGCTTGGTAGAGGTAAGCTCAGTTTCCCACCCAGTTTTATAATTCCAAAGCTCAAATCCTTTTCAACTCTACTACTATGTTTCCAAGAGCAACTTATTAAAAACAAACAAACCAACCAAAAACAAAAAGTGAGTTTTAGCTAACTTTTATTAGATGACTTTCTTTACTTTCCTTTTTTTTTTTTTTTTAAGGTTTTTTGTTTTTTTGAGAGAGAGAGCGTGAGTGTGTGAACAGGGGGAGGGGCAGGGGGTTAGGGACAGAATCCTCAGGTAGACTCCCTGCAGAGCAGGGAGCCCAGTGCAGGGCCCTTGATCCCAGGACCCTGAGATCATGACCTGAGCTGAAATCAAGAGTTGGACACGTCACCAGCTGCCCCTATAAGATGACTTTCTAATAAAAAACCGATACTGAATGACACTAGAATGGTATTTAGAACTCGTGGACACATTACTCCTCTTGGTTTACTACTACAGTGATTCAAGGGAGTATGTTAAAATTTTTATCTAGCTAATTACAAGCTTTCTACATACAAAATTCTTATTTGTCTGTCATCCTGTGAAATCTTTCATTATTCCTCTAGCCAAAATAGTATTAGTTATGTGGTGGTGTGATTAACAATGAGAAGAAGCCAAACCCCATAAAGCACCGAGAGCCACACCTTTTCCGGCAGGTTGTGGCCCATTGCACAGAAGCCATTCGGACATTGATGGAGCTTGCTTATTGTGTCTGTGTTTGGCTCACACATTTAAATAATAATTCCCCTTAGCATTACTTGTAGTGGTATTAAAGTGATGGTTAATAGGTAGTGAAATCATAAGAAAAACATTAAACTGATGAGTCTCAGATATTATCTGGTGTGTTATTACGTAGATGGGTTTTCTGTAGTCTCTCCTCACCATTCATTAGTCATTTATGGGCTTCTGTTATTAACTTATATGCATATTTAAGACCTAGCTCATGCTCATTTTAGGTCTTTGAATGTAGTAGCACTTTATAAAAAAAATATTCAGTATCGTTTTGAAGAATGAATTTATTTTAAGTAAAAGTTCATATTTAATGCATTAATATCACTCCTACTTCCATTCAAACTGCTTAAATAAGATCATTAAATAACTTTTTATAGCCATAAGAAGTCACATTAAAAGTGTAATTTAATCCGAACGCTGTAGAACTAAGTTTGTTTGCATTTCTAAATCACTGCATTTTAGTTCCTAAATTTTACTCCTGCCTTCCTTCCTCATGTCCCATATATCCCTTCGCCCATTCTCAGTCCATGAGGCTAGAAGAGCTCATAATTTTAGAAAGGCTCCCATTTTCAGGAAGAAAATTATGAGTGGTAGTAGAGAAGTGTAGATAAAATAGGTGAGCAGTGGAGAAGCCCATAATAATAAGGCTGGTTGGAGAAAGGGTTATCATTCAAATAGGATCATCCTGTGGCTCTGAAGGAGGAGGAGAATTCTAGGAGGGAACATCCAGGTTGGGGTGGGGGAGGGAAGAGGTTGGATCATCTTTCTCTGACCCTGTTTCTGAATGTCAGCCCCCTTTGTAATTCTCCACTCTTTCCAACCCATAGCACCATACAGGTTCCTTAAAATGCTGGCTCCAGTGTAGGCAAAAACTCTTCCTCTCAATTTCTCTTATCATAGAGACTGAGGTTGATATGGGGTGTTTTTGTAAAAGCAAAGTTTTTTTTTTTTTTTTTTTTAATACAACATCCAACTATTTACCGTTCAGATGCTAAGCACCCCAGTATAGAATGAGAGCTCATTACAGAATACATTCTCCAGACTTCCTTGGTCCTCTGGTAACTTACAGTTTCTCTTCCAAGGATCACCGGTGTGAGATTTCCTTCCATCTTTGATGGTAGCATGATGTCGTAGAAAGTGCACAGGATTTTAAAAAGTAAGTTCTGATTCTGTCTCATGTTAACAATGTAACATTGGCAAAGCCACTTAACTTCCTGAATACAATTTTTCTCTTGAAAATAGCAAAAAAAAAAAAAAATTTCTCTATAGAATTGTCATAACTTTCAAATGAGATACAGTCTAAAAATAAATCTTAATAAATATTTGCTATAAAAGCATACACTGAAAAGACCTTCCCTTAATTTCTTCTCTCCATTTTGTTTTGTTTTGTTTTCCATATGGAAGACCATTATGTTATTACTATACTAGAGAAATTCACCTTTCAGGATAAAACTTGGCTTCTCAGGACCCTCTCGAATTTTTCCACTCAGCTTCTCATCTTTAGACCATATGCACTGCATAGTTGAATTCCTTTTCCAGACCCATCCCGAATGACATTTTTAAGCCATAATTAAAAGAAAAGTACTTAAAGCCTCAGTTATTACCTTAGTTCTTCTCTGGAGCATTTTCTGATGATACACACAGGTGAAGGATATTTGTCTCAGTTGTCATTTATGTATAGTATACTGCCATCTAGAATCCAGGACATTTAAAAAATCTATTAGATTATTTGCTCATTACCCATAATTTAGGCAATTATACTGTATTGGGAGACATTTTTAATACAGTGATGCTTTGAGTTGACACTCAAATGTTGCAGAATCTCAGTCCTTTCTTAACCTAAATAAATGCCTCTGGAGTTTTCTTATTGCCTCAAAAAAGGTAATATGAACTTCTATGTAGTTATCCATAAAATAGTCTTTAGTTCCCTGAGCTTTGCCTAACCATATGTACTTCAATGGTAGCCTACCTACATTTAACTGCATATTATGCTGTTAAAACAGAACCTTTCTTCGGCTAAACAATCCTTCAGTTTTAACTGAACAACTGATGCTAACTACTAGTGCTGTGTAAGAACTTGAATCTCCCAACGTCTCATTTTGTCCCCAAATGTCTGTGCTTGTGCATGTGCTTGTCCAGCTTACAAGCCCTACACTAATATGACAGGACATATGGTGAACCTTGTTGGTAATTTGATGACATTGTGATTGCGGGCACAGAAAAACTGGTATCTTCCCTGCAGTGCATTGTGACTTTGTTTTTAAACTCTAATGGGATTATTACAAGAACCATATGCAAGGGAGGTCATATGGGAAACAAAGCATAAATGTTTTGGCAAACCTGAGCCAGCCCTCAGGAACACCTTATGCAGAGCTTTTGTAAAAATTGGTTTAGAACATTCATTTTTGGAGGGGCTCAGTTGCTTAAGCATCTGACTTTGGCTCAGGTCACGATCTCAGGGTCCTGGGATCAAGAGTCCTGCACTGGGCTCCCTACTCAGCAGGGAGTCTGCTTCCTCTCTCCCTTTGTTTTGGCCCCCAACTTGTGCTCTCTCTCTCTCTCCAATAAATAAATAAATACAATCTTAAAAAAAAAAAAAAGAACAATCTTGGATTTGAGATAAGCACACATTCCTATTTTTTATCATCTGTTTTGTAGGATTTATTTATTTTGATGGCAAAGACACAGCACAGTGACATTCTGATAGATGAAAGCAACTACTCTTTGCTACTTAGAGTTTTGAACAAGGGAAGGCTTCCAGGTATGACCACACGGGGGGATGCTGCAGGGGACAGGGAAACAGCAAGCTGAAGCTATAGGAGGCAGCTTTTTTATGGAAGCTTGGGTGGGGTGAGCTAGGTTTCATGAACTCCATCATGGATTAGCTGATTTGAGTAATTTTACAGGCTCTAAGCCATAAAGGTGATTCCTAGTTCTCTTGTACCTGGCTCTGCAGTGATTAGGGTGGGTTCCTTTGCAGCCTTGGAGCATGAGAACCCCCATAAGGGATGTAGTTGAGGAATGGATATAATTAACTGCCCAAGAAGGGCAACTGACCAGCCTCTGGACTGGCCTTAAGACCGGGTCAAAATAGCATTAAAAAAAAAAAAAAAGAAAAGAAAGAGAGAAAGAAAGAAAGAGAAAAAAAATTAACTGCAAAAACACAAAATACTTGTATTACACTATCCTCCATCACCTCATCCCACATTAAATCTTAGTCTTCTGACTAGCAACAGAAAAAGTAAGTCAAGATAGGAAGGGGCGCAAGTCAACAAGGTCTTTGGAACATGCTCTGGTCACCAGACTTACTCATACCTCCAAAGATGAGATGAGAAACCAAGAGATGATCTAAGAGAGCAGAGTACCTTTTGAACCCACAGCAGGGTTACTTCTTGCCAACCAAATCCAGTCAATGTTTTCAACCTCAACTAACTTGTTGGCAGCTGCTCCCCTCTTAGGGATATGAGAAAATAGGAGGACGCTGGGAAAAAAGTAAGCACAAAATTCCTCTTCTTTCAGAATCTTAAAACAACAACACAAACCAAGACTCTAAAGACATGGCATGAGGAAAGCTGAATCAGGAGCTCCCAGAAGAATCCATTGTGATGGGATTGTCTCTAACAATCAGTAACTTGGATGGGATTGGTGCTGACATGGACACAAGTCCCAGAGATTGTTCGAAGTCTGTGGATGTCTGGACTCTTTAATTTGTCTTCATAGGCTTTTCATGGCATAGCAGGATAGCATGCATTTCCCCTTGTCCAGGTACCTCTTGCATATCATCCCCTTTGAAGCTATGTGAGAGTGGGGCACCTGGATGGCTCAGCTGGTCACACGTCTGCCTTTGGCTGAGGTCATGATCCTGGAGTCCTGGGATTGAACCCCATATCTGGCTCCCTGCTGAGCAGGAGCCTGCTTCTCCCTCTCCTCCCCGCTTGTGATCTCTCTTGCTATCTCTGTCACTGTCTCTTTCTCTCTCAAATAAATAAATAAAATCTCAAAAGGAAAAAAAAAAAAGCTGTGTGAGTTTGCATTTGGTCATCAGGTACAGAGAGAAGTTATGGAATACGTTGGTCTAAAAATGCCATTTGAGGCTGAAGCACGGAGCTGGAGAGCACATTGCCTGGTGTCACGTGGAGAGATGATGTCAGCAACGTGAGCTGAGGTCACAGCATGAAATACACTTACTTACCATCCTCAAGAGTTTGCATTCCCCCTCCCCCCAAAGGCAATGGGAAATTATTGAGAAGTTTTAATTATGGAAAAGATACAAACATATTTAAATTTAGTAAGACAGCTCTGACTGTTGTATGGAAGATTGTCAGAAAGTGGTAAAGTGGAATTTTAAAGACCAGTGACCAAGCCCTTAAAATGAGAAATGTAGGGCATCCATGTTAGGTTCTCAGATGGCTGAAGAGGAAGAAATAGGTACAACAGGCTTTAAGAAGATGGAACAGGTGGACCGCATGACTCATGACTCATTGGCTATGGGGAACAGAAGACAGTGGTGGTCAGGAATGACTACGAAGCTGTTGCCTTGAGTAAATGACCAGAAGAAAAGAAAATCCTAGGATACACTGACAGGAACTCTGAGGAACACTTGCTCTTTCCTGGGCTTGGGCTGCCTTTCTTCCCCTTCCTTCTAGATAAATCCTCCCATCTTTTAACATTCTAATTAAGCATCACTTTTCTGAGGATGCATCCCCTAAAGTCCTTAGTGTGCCAGCATCCTTAGGGGTAACTCCATAACAGCACTCATCAAAATGAATTGTCCTTGTTGCTTTCTTCACCATTATTTCATGCTACTTGGAGCTGCCTAAAGACAGAACCTGAGACTCTCATCTCTGTCTCTGATGCACTGATAATGTGCACTACTGGGTAATCAATAAACATGAGTTGAAAGGAAGAGGAAGGAGGAGAGGAAGGGAGATTAGTAAATGGGTAATTTTCTGTAGTAAATAACAAAAAAAAAATTCTCATCATCTTCACACACAAAAATATTTATTTATTGTTCCCTTTGTAGTGATAGGTAAGTTGTTGAGCTCTTCTGGGTAAATGTACTGTAAGTACTTCACCTCCAAATGATGAATCAAGGGTAGGACTGCTTTCATTCTATGCTTCTGTCATCCTCTGACTTTAAGATAATTCAGTTGGCAGATGAAGGATGAAAGCAGGGAAAATCCTACCAGATACCCCTGATCCAAGGGTGGGATTTAGCACTTGTACTCACAGTTCACTGCAAGAACTAAACATATATCCAATCACAGAACAAAGCAGTTTGAGAAATACGGTATATACACATGTATAAGAAGAAAGGTAGAGAGGGAAACTAAGTAACTGCTTATGACCAGAGCACAGAAAACAGGAGTCCTAATAAGTCCTCATATGCCCTAACATTCAGAGAGAAAAATTAGCTACATACTGTGTGATTGATGACTTAATAAACACTATGAGTGACCCATGTGCCAGGAACATCCTTATTATATGGATCCAGAATCATGAACGTGAAATGTAAAGGGAGCATACACATTCACAAAATGTCACTGTATATATGTATATAAACATATGTATATACACTGTATATATGTATATACACATTTGCAAAATTATATCACTGTATGTGTAGTATGCCATAATGTGAGTGAATCCATAGCTACGTATATTACTCCAAATATGTCATCTGTTAACAAGCTATTTCATGCGTAATAACTGAGTTACTATACTGTCTGAGTTTCCCTTCATTCAGAGAAAGGTTAAAGAGCAGAAATTCGGCATGGGGAATTTTTTTGGTAACAAAGTATCAGGTGACTTATTACTCACAAATATAACATTGAAGTATGCAGAGCAGAGATTAAAGTACATTGGCCTAAAACTGATAACCTGACCTTCTTGCAGTCACTTAATGCAGTACGATACCTAGAATTTATAGTATGAATTTTATAATATGAACCTCGGTCTCAGGAGGTATTCTTACCATGCAAAACATTTCCCTAGTTATCCAGTTATATTTATGTGTTTCAAAAGATCTGTTTTGCACATTTATTTTTAAACATAAAATTAGGTTTCCTTGCTTGATTTTTATGACATAATTAGCATATTCATAACATTGAAGGTATAATGTCCTTATTATTGAAACTCTGCCTCTAGAACTGCACTTTTAGTAAATATGTCTTAATGTGTATTCATGAAACTGTAACAGGCATTGACATTGCATAATCTGAAACCACCCAAGATCTCAATGGGTAGGGATATTGAAGGGAAAATGTAAATCTGAAACCTGAATCAAGCACTCCTAGGTCATTCTAGAATGACCTGGATAATTGATATGGAGCACCCTGTTAAAAGCATTCTTCTCATTTTCAGGGAACTTTTCAAATCCTCAATTTCTTTGTCTTACTTACTGTACAAATTGGTTTGAGGATATATATATATATATATATATACCCCTAAAGCTATAGAATAGTAAGTTGTAATCACTAAAACCAATCCCTACTGTCAAATCTTCCAAATTATTACACAAAAAGAGCTGATAGGATCATATGAAAAATAAGGTATAATACTAACATGTCTGTTTAAAATATCTCCTTCATGTTGGTAGTGTGGGGTCAGGATCCTAAGAATTATAGTAAAAATAACATTCTTGAGATCGTAGAATAATCATTATGTTGTTGTGGTTTAGTTAGATAAAAATTTATGTAGGGTATTTGCATCTCGTTTGTAGGTAAAAGTGGTCTCTAACATTATTTGCTTTTAGTCTTAATGTCCACTTTTAATATTAAGTTATACTAGTTATATGAGTCTTGGTGTATAAAAAAGTGTATAAAGTACCTTATATAAAGTGTCTGTATAAACTAGTTTGCATAAAGTGTCATTTCTTCTCTTTCTAGCCTTTAGAACAGTTGTGTAAGAGGAAGGTTATCAGGTTCTTGAGGTTTTGGTAAAAATTTCCTGTAAAACAATTTGCACCTGATGCTGATAGGTGTGGAAAGGGAAGTTGTAGTGAATATTAATGCATCTCAAATTATTTAATGATCATAGGCCTACTGATTTTCCTTTTCCTCTTGAGTCAGTTTTGATCAATTATCTTTCTAAGGCATCATCCATTTTATTTAAGTGAGTTAGTTTGTTAATTCTGATAAAACTTCTATGTGTACCTGAATGGAATGGAATCTCTTAGACTGATCTCTCAATAGAGATATATCCTCTAATTCTGAGTATCAGATTATAAATACTCATGAAATCAAACTACAATTTATTATTAAAATTGAGTTCAGTTTCTGAGAGTGGAATCTTAAAAACCTGGGTCTCTGAATCCAGATTCATTAAAATCTACTGGTAATTCTCTATTTTGTTTTTAATTTTGAATGTCAGCTGTGAAAGACTCTGTCAAAGATTTGAGTTGTTATGTCCCTATGAGTTATCCTTTCTATCATTTTGTCCTTACTAGGAATATTTCTTCCTTAATAATGTTTTTCAGACTCTGTATTTGTATTGCAAACCAGCTCTCCTTATTCAGTGTTTTCCCAGTGTATTTTTTATTGTCAAACTTTTTGAGGCATTATATATTCTGCCATTATTTTTATAAATGTCTTGGAGCAGATTATTTATATCACATTTGAGACTCTCTCAATACGTACCTTTAATCCATGCGTATTTAATGCATGTACGACTACTGATATATTTAGATTTCACTATTATCTATATTTTTCTTTTTTAAAAAATATTTTATTTATTTATTTGCAAGAGAGAAAGAAAGTGAGAGAAAACACAAGAGCAGGGTAAGGTACAGAGGGAGCCCAACATGGGGCTCAATCCCAGGACCCTGGGATCATAACCTGAGCTAAAGCCAGATGCTTAACCAACTGAGCCACCCAAGTGCCCCAGTATTTTTCAATATTGTATTTATTTATTTGAGAGAGAGAAAGACAGAAAGAGCACAAGCAGGGAGAGGGGCAGAGGGAGAAACGGACTCTCCACTGAGCAGGGAGTCCATAGGGGACTCAATCCCAGGACCCCAGGATCATGACCTGGGCTGAAGGCAGCTGCTTAACCAACTGAGCCACCCAGGTGCCCCTAATATTTTCAATTATCATTCTTTTGCTTTTTTTCTTTGTTTTCCTTTTATGAATCATCTCCCTTTGCCCTTCCTATTCAATGACCAAACATATCTTAGCTTTAATTATAATCTCCTGATTCTACTTGCTACCTTACTTTTTAATCTAATATTTTATATCTGCTCTATCTTAATATCACCACATTGGTTATATATTGTATCATTCATATCCAGGGCTTATTTTGAATTACAAACATATTTTCTGATTTATTTGCACCAGACAACTTGTGAAAAATAATTGTTTGGGTATTTCCTTCCATGCTTCAGTATTTAGACTATTTCTTACCTAAAAAAAATCATTTAGAAGTTCTTTCAAGGATAATCTCTATTAAGCTCTGTCATTCTCTGCACAAAAATACATTTATCTATCTTTTAGTCCTCATGTAATAATTAAACCATGTTTAGAATTCTAGGCTGACAATTTATAAAACACACTGAAAATACTTTATTGTTTCAGCTGATGAGAACTGTGTTGTCTTATTTGTTTCAGGGAATATGACATATATTGTTTTAGTGGGAGCATTAAAAAAAGAAGTAACTGGAATATGTGCTACACTTAATAATCACTTATTAGAGCACTCCAAAAATAAAGCATTAGCCTGCTTAAAAACAACACAGGAAGGCCATCTTTCCGTCCTCTAGATCTGGGCTACCTCTCTGCTCTGCTGGTGTGGTTGGTCGTGATCCTAATAATCATTTCTTTTCTACAGAAGACATGCAAGATGAGGGGTTAAGTTTCCTGGGTTTTCAGGAGTTCATTATGTGCTGTGAGCCATGCATATGGCAGGGATTTCTTCCTCACTTAGGCCTTATTACAGCCATCGTTCCTTCTGTCCTTCCTGAGTATTCTCCCTTCCTTACTGTATACATTAGCTGTTATCACAAAAATATGGGTTACAAACTGCCAAGAAATTCAGTTGCTGGGAGAAATCATTGTTTATTCTTGAGTGCATGGGTCGGCAGGAGGTCTCCCTAGTTTAGGCTGAGCACACCCACCCATCGCGGTCATCTGAAAGTCTTTCAGGTGGCCCCACTGATACTGGCCACACCTCCTGGTCTTAGGGTTGGCCATCTGCGTCATGACTGAGGAGGGCCGGGATGTTTCTCCACGTGTTTTTCTCACCTCCCTCTTTGGTGCTGGCTTGGACATGTCCCCATGGTGGTGGCACGAGTATAAGAATGGAAACCGCAATACACAAGTTATTTTTCCAACTTCTGCTTATGTCAAATCTTCTAAAAACCTACTGGCTACAGAGAGTCCTGGAGAACAATCCCTGAGTCAGTATAGGAGGTTCCTACCAATAGGCATGGGTACAGAGAGATAAGAATAAATCTTGCCATTTGCGACAACATGGATGGAACTAGAGTGTATCATGCTTAGCGAAATAAGTCAAGCGGAGAAAGACAACTATCATATGATCTCCCTGATATGAGGAAGTGGTGATGCAACATGGGGGTTTAAGTGGGTACGAGAAGAATAAATGAAAGAAGATGGGATTGGGAGGGAGACAAACCATAAGTGACTCTTAATCTCACAAAACAAACTGAGGGTTGC
>NC_081572.1:27891778-27900233 GCF_022355385.1 Mustela nigripes | reverse complement strand
TGGACATTGGGGAGGGTATGTGCTTTGGTGAGTGCTGTGAAGTGTGTAAACCTGGCGATTCACAGACCTGTACCCCTGGGGATAAAAATATATGTTTATAAAAAATAAAAAATTATACTTAAAAAAAATAATAATTGAGGCCATTATTAGAACTTATCACCACCTTCGTTTGGGGTTTAATCCTTTGTATCCCACCTTTGTGAACTCAATAGTGTCGTGGCTAATCTCTAGCTTATCTCCCTGTGACAAAACTCAGTGACGGAAGTTCCCCCAAATCACCCAGCCGGTCATTGATAAAAGAAGGTTTCTGCATCCAGGTCTTCTTACTCAAACTGTCAAGTTCTTCTCTAGTTACTATTTTTCATTCTCTCTCCCTTGGTATGCATTTTTATTTTTGTTTGTTTGTTTGTTTATGCTTTTGCTTTCAGTTAGTAGATTTATGTCAATTACAGTTTCTGTATCAGGAACACATATGATAATCCAAAAATACTTTCAAATATAAATCTCATAAAATATTTGTTGGTTTTACTTTAGTTTCTGTTTTTTTTTTTTTCCTTTCTGCAGGGAAGTATGTTAACAGTACTTCTATTGAAGCATTCCGGTACCTTTTTTTTTTTTTTTTTGTCT
The DNA here is from genome assembly GCF_022355385.1 of Mustela nigripes. NCBI lineage: Eukaryota > Metazoa > Chordata > Mammalia > Carnivora > Mustelidae > Mustela > Mustela nigripes. The sequence continues at coordinate 27,899,606 of NC_081572.1, read as the reverse complement.
GTCATAAATATCCCATTAGAAGAGTAGGTGACATGGGTCAAGTCTCCCTTATTTTGCATCCTACTCTTCATAATTTAAGGGATTTTAGAAAGCTATTTTATCTTTATGCATATCAATAAATTTTTTTAAAGTTCATACCTTTTGCATTAGAAGGAAATATGAAAGCAAATTCTTCTTAGCATTTTAATATTTATTTATATAATAAACATTCTTCAGAAACATAAATAAAATGTATTGCTTAGAAGGTCATGGCCAGGTGAGATCGATTATAAAGCAGTGCTTTTTTCTGTACTGCTTTCAGCACTCTTTCTAATTCAGATAAAAGAACGCCTCTTAGTTCCTTGCAAGGACTCCTTATTGCTCCCTCTTAGATATTTGAAGCTCATGATCTCGTGCCTGAACTACTTCAAGAATCTCAGAACTAATCCTCCCCCACGTCCCTGCCTGCATTCCCTCCCCCATACAACTTTAATCCCTATCCTCTGTTTTTGATCCTTCATATCACACAAAGAATACAACATTTTAGTTTTCTCATGTTTTTATCTAGTTCAAAACTCACCAAAGAATGCCCACAAGCCCACTTGTAAACTGGCAACTTTCCCATACGTGTCTTGATCTCAACATTGACCAAAATTAATTTCCTTGCCCTACCTGAAGACCATGACTGTTCCCTTTCCGTGAATGTGGTACCCCATCCTCCTAGTCCCCCACAGGAGATGTCTCCTTTGCCTTCCCTTTCATATCTAATCAATATTTAAATCTTATACATTGTATCCCCTTAATCTTTTTACTAACCTCCGCATCTCCCTTCTAATGACTGCTCCCTATTTTAGTACCTCATTGTCTCTTGTCTCTTACCTATTTAATTACAATAGCCTCTTTCTTAGATACAATTCACCCCATAACACTATGTTTTTCCTATAATGCAATGGATTACTTATTCTGAGAATGTGTCATGCACTCTTACATCTTAATTTATTTTCACATGCTATTTTCTCTACATAAATTTTGTTTTCCACGTACAGTGGTATTTTAGCCTTTAATATCCAGCTCAGTTATCACCACTGATTACAAAACACTCTCTCAAACAACCCAAAAGTGTTACTTATCCTTCCATACATTCATAGAAGTTCTTCTGTGATTCTACACTCAGAGAAATTCTCTTCTATACACCTGTGATCTCACAAGTGAATGTGAGCCCTCTCAGTGTAGCATCTATGTGATAGGTTGGTATCCACATGTCTAGCATGGCATTAAGTAATATGTCAGGCCCGCAGTATGTATTTTACTTGAATTAATTAGTGGATGGAAAGATAGGAAGATGAAGTGGGTGGGTATGATTCTACCACATAAATACACTTCTCAAAATAGTTAATTCTCAATTTTTTGCAGGTCAGTGTTCAGGTTACAAAATCCACTCTGAAGACACTCCATGATACGGCAGGTTAGACTCCTATACCCTTACTGATAAATTTTCCAGTTGCACTATGACCATATTATTGCTGCCTGCCCCAGTTACACACTTTTTCAATCCACACTGCCTGTTCTATATTCAACAGACACATGCATTCCTTGTGCAAAAGCAGAGCTACAAGGTATTCTCTCTATTGGTTGGTAGACCAGTAGGTCCTCTGTGAATCTGCCATTCCACATGTATATCCATTTTCAAATATCATGTTTGTCTTCATTCCAAGCATGTTTTCATTTACTCCTTATTTTGCACTTTTATTTGACACTACTATCCCATTTAATTCTAAGCAAAACTGTACCTTGATCATAGCCATCTCCATTCTTGGTGTCAATACCCATGGTTTCTCAGCTCTTGGTTATGTCCTTGGTTCCACCCACTCTCTTTTGGAGCTCATTTCTTTGTTATGGTTATTAAGTGGTTATTTTTACCTCCCAAAGCTAACTGAAAGCCAGACACAATTCTGTACATTGGGGATACATCAGTGAATAGAATAAGCAAAGATCCCTGCCCTTGTCTAGCTTATATTCTAACAAGGATAAGAAAAATAAGCAGTAAACACGAAAAATAAATAAATTAGATGGGATTTTAGAAAGTGATAAGTCATGTAAAAATAAGAAAACATGTATCAGGGTAAGGAGGATGGAGTAATTGGGTGGTCAGAATTCGCTCACTGAGAACCTGATATTTGAGCACAGATGGAGAGGAGATGAGGAAGTCTCACATCTGGAGAAAGACAATGTGGGTCCAGGGGGATAGTTAGTGGAAGACTCCAGTCTGGGAGAGAGTCTTGTGTGTTTGAAGAATAGCAAGGAACCCTGTGGTTGGAGATGAGTAAAGACATGGTGGGATGGGGAAGGTGGGAGTCAGGGGAGAGAAGGAGAAGACCAACCTAACTTCTAACTCACAGATCATGTAAGATGTTGGAAATATAGTCATAATGCTATAACTACATAATTATCATTTCATTTTCCTTTCTCACTCTGTTTTGTCGTCCACAGAGCATGTATTACTTTCTGTGATTATTCCACATATATATTCATTAAAGGGATGCTATTTTTCTCTCCTACTAGAACGTAAGGATTTGGGATTAGGGACTTTACTGGTACCTAGGATAGTGCCTCCGATAGGTAGTGGCTCAATTACATTTATTGAAAACACTAACATTGCATGATGTCTTCTAACATTTTCTAGCTGCAATTTATCTACGTTCTTTTTCGGATCTGCTTTTCCACTCCCTGATCCCGATGCTCAAAATGTACTTGCTGATTTGAACTACAATGATGGGAAATAGAAGCAGTACAGTAACCTGTTATAGGCATGTTTCCAGTCTCTCAGCACCAGAACCTTCCCTGTGTTTATTTATTTGTTTTCCTACAATCTGTATGCATGGAGCCACAGCAGCTACTAATTGGCAAGGAGAAGCCTCCGGCTGTGGTTATAAAACACACAAACAAATAATAAATGAACTATTCTTTTTTTTATATATATATAAAACAATGTAAAGTTGCAACTAGTGTTCTGTTGTCCATATCTCCTGAAGTTAGAATTCTGTTCACTTAGAAATATCTTCTCAATGGAAAAAAAAAAGCAAAACTAGTCCTCTTCACATTAGTATTTCTAGGTCTGTAAATTGTTTCTTCACATATGAATAAACAGTGAAATAAGGTCATAAACATTTTTGAATGTGCTGAATCATCCACATAGTTTACTCATTGACTAGTTGTAATTCTAAGTTGAGTGCTATAAAGTTTAGCTCACAGGTGCCTCATGACCAATAGTTGGGGTAGAAATAGAGCCAGTCAGGAATTACGTGTTCATCCCACAGTGCTGATAGAACTTTGTAATGCTGACATTGAAACGAACACTTTATGAGGAGACACTTCAATTTATTGTGAATGACCCAAAGGAGAACTATGGAGAAAATTTAAAGTAGGTATAGTAAGATTTTAAGCTAAAGATAGAGAATTAGCACGAACCAGTGCTCATCACAGTAAGTGTCCTCCTTAATATCCATCATCTAATTAACTCCTAAATACCTTCTCTTAGAAGTTAAGTATTTTTTAAAAAGATTTATTTATTTGATAGAGAGAGACACACAGAGAGAGGGAACACAAGCAATGAGGAGCGATGAGGGAGAAGCAGGTTTCCCATTGAGCAGAGAGCCAGATGTGGGGCTCGATCCCAGGACAATAGGATCATGACCTGAGCCAAAGGCAGATGCTTAATGACTGAGCCATACAGGTGCCCCAAAAGTTAGGTATTTTGCATAGATATAATGAATATGTGCCAAGAATACACATTATCTTTTAATTCTCAAACGGTGCAAGATAGTATCACCATTCTTATTTTTTTTTAAGATTTTTATTTATTTATTTGACAGAGAGAGAGAGAGATCACAAGAAGGCAGAGAGTGGGGGGAAGCAGGCTCCCTGCTGAGCAGAGAGCCTGATGCAGGGCTCGATCCCGGGCCCCAAGATCACAACCTGAGCTGAAGGTAGAAGCTTAATCCACTGAGCCACCCAGGCACCCCAGCTACCTTATTTTTTTGTTTAAGTTTTTTAAAAAATTTATTTGAGAGAGAGAGTGAGAGCAGGAGGAGAGGGAGAGAGAATCCCAAGAAGAGTCTACACTGAGCACAAAGCCCAAACACGGGGCTTGATCCTAGGACCCTGAGATCATGACCAGAGTTGAAATCAAGAATCTGACACTTAGCAGAATGAGCCACCCAGGTGCCACTCACCATTCTCATTTGTAAAGGTAAGAGAACTGTGGCTCAGTTAACTTATTAGAACAAACCTAGTCCAAACATATAGTAGATCCCGAAGCCAAAATTTTCACTAGTCTGATCAGCTCTGAAAGCCCTTACTGCTAAAACCCTTTCTCCTAACTTCCAAGATGATTACAGGTCACTACCTACCAATAGGTAAAGTTGTGGGTATTTGCAGGCTCTTCCCACAAGCCCTTAGGAGCTCTTATATATTGATCCTTCCTTTAACTTTTGAGAACGGTCTCATGTTCTGTATATTGCTTCTTTGGATTTCTCAGTTTGTTTTCCAATAAATTTAGACCCCTCCTCACCCCTCTCCCACATTTATTCTCATGTATATCGTGTTTATTGAATATATTTCTTTTCTTTACAAAGCACTAATTAACTACCTCTTGGGAACTCATTTTGAAAGCATGAGAACATATCTGGGGATAACGCATGCAAGAACATTTGGTCAGTAGAAAAACAAACAAATAATATGGCCCTTTTTTCTTCTCATTCAACTATAGCTACTGTTTAAAGCAAAACCTATTCAAACAGATTTTAATTATTGTCCCAGCCAATCGGTACATATTATGTACATAATGATAATATATACTGATATTTTATACATATATATACTGATTATATGTACAATATATATAATATGGCATATATATATATATGTATGTCATAATGATAACATACAAGGCAGAAATGCTGCCTCAAACCTTATTATGGGTGGATTATTGCTAGCTAATGTACAAAATCCAGATAGTTGGAAACATCAAAATGTCTGCCTAGATTTTTCAAAATAACTGATTCATATACATGTAGCATAAATAATTTGAAAATAAAAAATTAGCTACATTTTAAAAGACAAATGAGAAAAATATCCTGCTCATGACTCTACTTCTAATTTTTGCATGACATGGTAGGGTGAATGTTCTGTCTAATGCTCATTTTTTATTTTTTATTATTTATCATTAAGGTACATAAAGGACACCGGGTTGGCTCCGGCGGTTAAGCATCTGTCTCTTGATTTCAGCTCAGGTTGTGATCCCTGGTTGTGATTGTGAGATTGTGAACCCACCTTGGGCTCCACACTCACTATGGAGCCTGCTTAACATCCTCCCTCTCCCTCTGAACGCCACTCCCTCCAAGAAAGAAAGAAAGAAAGAAAGAAAGAAAGAAAGGTACTCAACTACTTCAAATATCTTCACTGCATATAAAATAACTTTAAGTTAATTCCTTACATCTGGTAACATGTTGCCTAATAAAAGGGACATTAAATAAAAATACTATGTGATAAGTTGGATAACAAGTGATAAAGGCTTACAGACGAATCTGACAATGAGCAGTTACACCTTAGAAAACATATTAGAAACATCCCAAGGAATTTGGAATATAGTAGGCTACGCACAGAATTCCAAGCATTGAAAACTGCAGAAACAAAAGTTTAAATTGGAGTTTAATGAGTATGATATATGCTGTAATATGACCTCAGTCTCATGATGAGCGACAGATACGACTGAAATCATGGTGATGTCTCATAAATGAAACATTTGTTATCTCTTTCTTGCTCACCTGTGACACATATTAAGTTGGAGTTGCACCTGTTCCAATTGTCAATATTACTTCAGGGATAACGATTTTTGGTGTGAAACTCAAAAACAAGTTTTCTTTCCTTAGAAAGAAGCTATGTTGGTTTAAAGATTCAAGTCTGCCATTGTTCTGTGATATTTGACTGATATTTCTCCCACTGTCACCTCCACGACAATAGGATCCTGTCAATTATTGAGGCCCTTTAGACAGATGTGTCTGGCATAATATAGCAAATACAGCATGTACTCTATAGACCTAGTGACGCATGTTTGCTAAAGTTAACTAAATTGGCAGAGATCTGCCTAATAACATGGTCTGCAACAAGGAACCTGAGAAATGAGTGTTCAAGGCAAAAGGGACAGAAATTTCAAGGCTCTGAAATAAGAACAATTTTGGAGTTTCTGAGAGATGACAATATGGCCCTGGTGGCTAAAGCAGAATACAAGTGGAAAAACTGTAGCAGCTGGGCTCAGAGGGTACAGGACGCAGATTCTGTAGGGCACGGTGAGATATGGTAAGAGATTGGGTTATACATGAAGAGTAGAGAAACATGATTAGATGGTTGTAGGGGAAGGGTGCTATATGACATCATTTATTTATTTAAAGGTAACTTTGTTTGTTCTACTGGGTAGGAAATAGACTGTTGGGAACCAAACATAGGAGGTTGCCTTTGCTTGCCCTAGGAGAGATACTAGGGTCTCAGTAGTAGAGATGAAGATCGGTTTAGGAGCTAGAGAAATTGCTTGCTGATGGCTTGGAAGTGGGAGGGGTGGAGATAGCAAGAAGAATCCAATCATCCTCATTCTTGGCTTGAGTAACTGGGTGACTATCTGTGCAATTCTAGCACTGGGCAAGATGAGGTTGATACATGGTTTGGGCATATATTTAAATATATATATGAATCATAAGTAGTATTTTGGGCACGTTAATTGAAGGTGTCAAGTAAACAGTTGCAACTGAGCATGAGAATTGAGATAAATGCATAAAGATGATCCTAAATCTTTTTTTTTAATATTTTATTTATTTATTTGAGAGTAAAGACAGTGAGAGAGCGCATGAGAGAGAAGAAGGTCAGAGGGAGAAGCAGACTCCCCATGGAGCTGGGAGCCTGATGCAGGACTCGATCCCAGGACACAGGGATCATGACCTGAGCCAAAGGCAGTTGCTTAACCAACTGAGCCACCAAGGCGCCCTGATTATCTTAAATCTTTACAAAATGTATTTGATATTATCGTCCTCGTGTTAAATTCAGGGTACTTAGGTAACTTGGTTAAGGTCGTGTCAACTGGCAAAATCACCTGGTCTGACCTCAAGCTCAGGTGGACTTGTCTATGCTGCTCTGCACTGCTCTGTAATGAAACACAAAACATATATTCAGACGGCAGTAATTTAAGGCAGAGTGGGATCAATACAAGTTCTACCTGAGAAGAAAAAGCTTTTTTTTTTTCTTTTGCTGTGGTAATGCATGATGTCTTCCTCAGGGAAGTCGCCGGTGGGTTGAAAAGGTCAAGTTTCAATTGGCAGACTGGAGCCGAAGACTTTCTGTCTGCGCTAGGGAAGAGAGCCACATCCAAGCAAGAGCAGAGGAGTGAACAAACTGCTGGTTTAAATTGAGGGTTTCAACCTAAGCATAGTTAGAAGAGAGGGTTTAACATGAAAAAGTGCTCCATATCACTCGGCATCAGGGAAATACAAATCAAAACCACAATGCGATATCACCTCACACCAGTCAGAAAGGCTAAAATCAACAAGTCAGGAAATGACAGATGCTGGCGAGGATGCGGAGAAAGGGGAACCCTCCTACACTGTTGGTGGGAATGCAAGCTGGTGCAACCACTCTGGAAAACAGCATGGAGGTTCCTCAAAATGTTGAAAATAGAACTGCCCTATGACCCAGCAGTTGATACAAACGTAGTGATCCAAAGGGGCACGTGCACCCGAATGTTTATAGCAGCAATGTCCACAATAGCCAAACTATGGAAAGAACCTAGATGTCCATCAACAGA
>NC_081572.1:27807437-27891378 GCF_022355385.1 Mustela nigripes | reverse complement strand
GGGGTGGGATTATGGACATTGGGGAGGGTATGTGCTTTGGTGAGTGCTGTGAAGTGTGTAAACCTGGTGATTCACAGACCTGTACCCCTGGGGATAAAAATATATGTTTATAAAAAATAAAAAGTTTAAAAAAAAATTACCAAAAGAAAAAAAAAGAAAAAAAAAAGAAGAGAGGGTTTAGGGATGAGCAGGGTAAAGGAGAATGCCAGAATATTGGTGCTAGGCACTGGGTGGCAGGATAGATAAGTAAGATTTTATTCAGGAAAGGAAAACCTCTGGAAGTTTGTGAGTAGGGCTGCATGGAAACATAATACAAGTCAGCGCATAATGTAGATGTCTCTCTCATAAAAATCGTAAGAAGTCTAAACCAAAAGGGAAACACTGTTCAGCTATTTAAGACACACAAAAAATCTGAAATTAAGATAAAAGGTTACTCACCAAAAGTCATGTTGAAGTTTGTGGTTAATCTAGAATTAGAGCTCAGGTCGCTTAATACATACGTCTTTCCCATTTCCTGCCCAGGGCTGGGACTGTTTCTTATAACCCCAGTCTACTGTTAGTGTTTACCTCCATAATTTGTCTACCTTCACCACTTCATCCACCATGCTTTATACGGTCCCCATTCAAGTGATATTTGTTCAGGATTCTGTGATGATGATAGCTGTGACAGTATAGTTGTTGGGTTTGGGTTTTTTTGTTTTATTTTATTTTTTGGTTATTATTTTCTTCTGTTTTTAATTTCTCTACTTCTTCCCCTAAAACTAAAACCACAACCCAGGAAGCAAAACCCAAACCCCAAAAAAACACCTACAAAATACTAAGTATTTCCACAAATCTCACAACATGAGGGACAGGAAGCAAATTACTGAAGGCAGCCAGACCCCTATCCCACATCAGGGGCTGTGCAGAGAAGTCTCCGGACCTCTGATGACCCATTATCTAGGGAAACCTTAAATCACCAGTATGTGCTCCCTAGAAATTATGGTAGTCCAGCCTGAAAATGGCAGTCCACAACAGAAAGAGCTTGTAAGACTCCCACGTGAAGTTGAGAGCAAGAGACTAAAATGAGATCAAACGGGGTGGACTCAGTGAACTCTGAGAACTAACCATTACTGAAGCAGCTTTATGGGATGAAGCCATGTACTGAGGAGACATTACAGGAGAGAGAATCTGAAGTGATAAGAGAGAGACAATAGGGGAAGATCATCCAGATATTATGGGGGTGGGACAATCAGTAGGTATCACAAATTACAAAACTGTCTTTTATTTTTAAAAGATTCTATTTATTTATTTGAGAGAGAGGGAGAGAGAGAGCATGAGCAGGAGAAGCAGACCTCCTGCTGAGCAGGGAGACCAATGTGGGGCTCGATCCCGGGACCTTAACATCATGAGCTGAGGCAAAGACAGACACTTAATCGACTGAGTCACCCAGGCATCCCCCAAACTGTTCTTTAAGCACTTCTCAAAGATAGCACAAGAGGAGGTTAGGACCTGTGACGTCACATCTAACTGAAAGGAAGCTGGGACATGTGGTCCAGCTGTGTCCAGCTGGGAGAAAAGGGTGGCTGCAGATATCGGTCCCCACTGGCGACCTCTGCCACACATAGAACCATGCTACTTTCTGTATTTACAGAGATGAAGTGGACAAAATTAGACTCATATTGTCATATATGTGTATGCAGACATGCTGCCTTTATACCCAAGTGTTCTACTGGAAGCAGATTCACATGTTATTAAATAATCTTAAAAAAAGTTTGTTCATTGATCATAACACATTCCACCTTTGTTTTTCCTAGTTAGTTCTCTATCATTTGCCATGTAGGCTGTTACCAACAATGAACTCTTATAAGTTATGTGATGAACATGTCTGTGCATAACTATCTGTCCTGTCCACACTAATGAAAAGTGTCCAAGAATAAAGTCCTAGTGGAGGAATTCTGGGTTAATATTTGTGAAGAATCTTTATGGTGCTTGCTATAAATTTCTTACTTCTTCTATATAAATGTTCTAGCAGCTTACATTCCCACATGAGACTATCAGTTGCTGTTTCCTTGTACCCTGGACCACACTGGGCATTACTGCTTTTTTAAAAAGTCTTGCCCATTTTATAGGAAATGTCTCAACATTCACGAAACGTGTATTTATTATCTGATTAAAGATTATGATAGTATCTGTGGCCATGAAATTGAGATGAAGGTGATCAAAAATCAAAATTAAGAGCCCAGAATCATGTAAGTCCTTTCAAATGTGGGGGGCTCAAGTAAGCCCTATTTCTGAAAACAAGAAAGAAATGTGGAAAGTATGGTTTTATGAATGGCTTTAGAAAGAAATGGTTTATATTTGCTCCACATCTGATTTATCTTTTCCAAGGATGTGGTAAGGAACAGCCTTCTGGTATACACCACTACGAACCAACACTCAAGCTGTCCTTTGAATTATCCCACATAGCAATAAGTTAATACATATTTCATGTAACTGGAACTCACAGATATTGAACATCAATCAATAATTTTATGAAAAAAATGCTGTGACTATAAGCCCATTCTGCTCTACAATGCCATGGATTATTAATAATTGCATACTTTTATTAGGAAGGATATTCCCTTCTTAAACAGAATATGTAACTTGATTACCACAATATGTGAAACTTCTGAGTTACACCCACACTGCGAAATTCAAGAATGTTATTTACCAACAGTTGTTAATGTGTCTAATAAAAACGAACCACTTGTTGTTATAAGCTAATTACTGGGGTTGATATAAATATATCAAAAAGTCATTTTTAATGGAAATATTGCTGCAAAAGAGGAAGGGGGATCAATTTCTAATCTTCTCTGGATTGGAATTCTGCATATTTTTTTTGTCATAACACTTAATGTATGATTGTTTACTTGTCTATCATGGAGAAACTTTATTTTCATATTTGTATTCCCAACACCTAGCTCATTGCTTGTTATCCAGCAATTGCTGAGAAAGTACCACAAAACATTTAGATTACCCAAGAATGTAAAAAACAGCTGCCAGGCATTTAAAAAATTACCGTAACATCATCGTCGTCGTCGTCATCACTGCTACTATCACTATTATTTTGTGACTCCCTCAAGGTCAATCCGTTTCATGTCTTTAATTTAAAAATGAAAGAAATTCTAAACTCATCATTTTACCAAAAAGGAAAATTTATCATTAGCACACATGGGGGCATCTCTCTACCCCCAAGGCATTCTGAGATGAAAATGTGGAAAACCTTCAAGAACAATTGGGACCAACACTCAACTACTTTCAGTATTTTTTTTTCTTCTAATCTTATTTCTGCTGTTTTATGCCTATCTGATTTTCTTCTTTGTTTTCCTCAAATTGGCTTTCTCTACTACTTGAGTCCCTGCTAGTCCCTCTGGCTTCCATCTGCAGCCAAGAAATCATAGGGTCTCTATAGGAGACTGTCTTCTTGTTCAGGCCCTGGTAACTGAAATTCCGAGGAAGACTGATTTCCCCAATCTGCCTAATCCTGAGCAAATGTTCTGTTCAGGGAACTGTTCATGTTATGATATGGGATCTTATCACCTAACCGGTCACAGAAATAAAGTTTAAAGATTAACCAACATGATCAATGATTAATTCAGATAAAAGTAATTGCTGGAGAACATTTTCTAAGTCATCATTTTCTAAGCCATTTTCTAAGCCATCAGTTTACCAACTAATTGGTTAACTTTATTATTATTTTTTTTAAAGATTTTATTTATTTATTTGACAGACAGATCACATGTAGGCAGAGAGGCAGGCAGAGAGAGAGAGAGGAGGAAGCAGGCTCCCTGCTGAACAAAGAGCCCTATGCGGGGCTCGATCCCAGGACCCTGGGATCATGGCCTGAGCGGAAGGCAGAGGCTTTAACCCACTGAGCCACCCAGGTGCCCTATTATTATTTTTTAAATATTTCATTTATTTATTTGACAAAGATCACAAGTAGGCAGAGAGGCAGACAGAGAGAGAGGAGGAAGCAGGCTCCCAACTGAGCAGAGAGCCTGATGCAGAGCTCAATCCCAGGACCCTGGGACCATGACCTGAGTCAAAGGCAGAGGCTTTAACCCACTAAGCCACCCAGGTGCCCCCTCATTGGTTAAATTTAGCAGACAGCTTTAACAAAAGTATATACTTTTGATTACTGCTGATAAAAAAATTTATATATGTATATGTGTATAAACATAAATTATAAGTAAGATAATAGAAATATAGTATATAATATATATTTATACAATAAATATATATTAGGTATGTGCAATTATTTACAGTTTAATAACAACTTTACATTTAAATTTAACCTATTTAAAGTTAGAATTCACTGCTAAAAATAACACATTTTACCCAATTTGCTTTATATTTGGAAGGTTAAAAAATATATATCCAAAGGCCTCCAAAAGAAATTTGAAGTAGCTGAAAGAATTACATCATTTATGAAATGCTGAAATTTTGCTTTCTAATAGGAAATAATTGAAAACATGGACTTGTTACCTGTTAGGAGAATGATTCACTATCAAAAAGCCAAAGTATCCAAGTGTGGAAGCAAGGCATAGATGCCCTAAAGGGACAAATAATAAATGGACTCAATGGATAAAAATAAACTAAGAAGTTACAGGAGCAAGCACATCACATAGTAAATTGCACATAATAAATGGTGGCAACTAATTTCTAGATATAGCAATTGAAATTTACAATGCTACCTGAAATTGCCAAATGAATCCTAAAACTGTTAAAGATTGAAATGAGTAAAAGTTTAAGTTACATTAACCTAACAAATTTTCATATAAATAAGTCAAACTTTCACTGCAGAATCTGTAACTGAAATTTTGAAAGAGATATATACATATATTGAGGATTCTAATATTAATAATTTGTATTATAATAAATTGCATTGTTCATAAACTTTTATTTCAGTAAAAGGGATAAGAACTGTATGTCCTTATGAAGCTCTTAAAATGCTCCTATTAAAGCTTTTAAACCATTCTTGGTTAAAATTGTAATTACCGAATTTCATAAATTTGTTACATCAGTTATTTAGCAAAGTATCTGTTGGTAAGACTGATTTGGGGTGGATTTACTACATGGCAAAATAAATTTGAGTAATTTGGTTTGGTGAGTTTATTTTCAGAAAATTGGCTTGATTGGATGAATGGGGGGGTCAGTTTGAATTCTCACAGTTGTTTTCTACACGGGGTCCCAGACATGTCAGTGGTAGATCATCAACAAGTAACACCCAAGATATCCCTCTTTCTAGTTTAGCAGTTATCCCTTCTCTTTTCATGGTAGAAAACCACTTAAGTGCTAGTGAGCTAAAAATATCATGTTCCCAGATGGGATTGCTACAGGAGTTAAAATAAATTAAGTATTCAAATCACGCTTTTAGAGTATCCCCCTGCCACACAGCCCCAAAACAGTTTTAGCTCCACGTCCATTATGATTCTAGCACTCACTCTGTCAGAAGCCTTGCCATCACACAGACATAACCATGGCCTTTTAAAGTCTTATTTTACCTACCTGACTGGTTTCAAAAATTAGCAAAATATCTGCCATAGGGGTGCCTGAGTGGCTCAGTGGGTTAAGCCTCTGCCTTCAGCTCAGGTCATGATCTCAGGGTCCTGGGATCGAGTCCCGCATCGGGCTCTCTGCTCAATGGGGAGCCTGCTTCCCCCTCTCTCTCTGCCTGCCTCTCTGCCTACTTGTGATCTCTGTCTGTCAAATAAATAAATAAAATCTTTAAAAAATCTACTGTAAGTTTCGCAATGAGGCAGATGATTTTTAAAAATTTATTTATTTTATTTTTTTTTAATTTTTTTTATTTTTTTATTTTTTATAAACATATATTTTTATCCCCAGGGGCACAGGTCTGTGAATCACCAGGTTTACACACTTCACAGCACTCACCAAATCAGCTTAAGTGGGTAGAAGAAGAATAAATGAAACAAGATGGGATTGGGAGGGAGACAAACCATAAGTGACTCTTAATCTCATAAAAATTTATTTATTTTAGTTGGGGGGGGGTGGGACAGAGGAAGAGAATCCTCTAGCAGACTCCCTGTCAAGCATGGAGCCTGATGGGGAGGAGTGGTAGGGGCTCAATCTCAGAACTCTGAGATGATGTGAGCCAAAATCAAGAGTCCCATGCTTAACCAACTGAGCCACTTAGGCGCCCCTGAGGGAGATGCTTAATATGACATAAAAAAAAAATCACTCAGGGGGTGCCTGGGTGGCTCAGTGGGTTAAAGCCTCTGCCTTCGGCTCAGGTCATGATCCCAGGGTCCTGGGATCGAGCCCCACATCAGGCTCTCTGCTCAGCGGGGAGCCTGCTTCCCTTCCTCTCTCTCTGCATGCTTGTGATCTGTCTGTGAAATAAATAAATAAAATCTTTAACAACAACAAAAAAAATCATTCAGGCAGGGATGGCCATTTCAGTGCCATAGATCAAAATCCATTTCCAGTCCCAAGAGATGATCTCACAAAGTAGGAACTTTCTGTGTGTGGATGGACATGTGTGTATGCACATGTGTGCATATGTGTAAGTATGCGTATGTCTGTATATGTGTGTGAGTGGTTGTATAAGCTTTTATGTTACAAACGTAATATACAATAAAAAGAAGGGAGAGAGATGACCTAAAAATGATAAAAAAAAAAATTAAAAAATGAGGCCACCATTTTTAATTAAATTAAAATCCAGAAACTAAATTATTAAAGTATTTACTAATTAGCATTCAAAGGTCCTCTCATAGACACCAGAGTTACTGCCATGAAGAAAACAGACAGAAATCCTGTCTTAACAAGCTTGCCTTAGTGTCAGAAAAAAAGGAGGCAAAAATGAGTTAGTAAAACATACAGTATGTCAAGTGGTGTTAATAGCTCAGAAGAGAATAAAACAGCAACTGGATAGGCAGTGCCAAGCTGGGTGAGGAGTGTGTGTGTGTGTGTGTGTGTGTGTGTGTGTGTGTGTAATTTTAGATCTATGTTAAGTGAGATCCTTACTCAGAAAGTAAGACGTGAAGGATTTGAGATACAAGGGAGAAACGTACTCCAGGGAAAGAGAAGATGAATGCAAAAGGTCTCATACGGGAGCTTGACTTCCATATTCCAAGAGTAAGAAGATCAGGGCAGCTGGAGAGGACGAGAAGGGGTAAGAATAGGAGGTGAGGTCAGGGAAGGGACTGAAGGCCGGATTGTGCAGGGCTTGCTACCATTATGAGGGGACGGCCTATTATAAGGAATCGTAAGGAATCATAGGTTGACAATTCCCTCTTCTTCATGCCTGATGTTCATTTGGTAACGACATCGGACAGATCTACCCCAGAAATACCCACCTAATTCCTTCCCTTCCCTTACTTACTTCCCACTGCCACTGTTCTAGACCAGCTCTTACCTTCTCTCGCCTGTATAATCACACCAACCACCAGACTGGGCACCCTCATTCTCTCCATCCTCCACACTGCCATTAGAGAAGTCTTTTCTCAAGGTCTTCAAAACCAAAGATCTAATCATATAAAGACCTTAGTCACATTTTCATTCCAACATAATAAAGCCCAAATGCAAGCATGGCATACAAAACACTGGACAATCTACAGACATCTGGGTGGCTCAGCCAGTTAAGTGTCTTTCTTTGGCTCAGGTCATGATTCTAGGGTTCAGGGATTTGAGTCCCACATTGGGCTCCTTGCTCAGTGGGGAGCCTGCTTTCTCCCTCTGCCTGCTGCTTCGTCCTCATTTGAATTGGATAATACTTTCTCCACATCATCTGGCCTTAATGCCTTTGCTGTCAATAATATTTTGTCATTTATTATATTACTTAATATTCTTGAAGACAATGGACTGTTTTTCCATCTGTTCTTCCTATTTCTGTTATAAGGGTGCTCTCTGTAGGTGGCCTAATGGTGCAGACGTAACCTATGAGACCATTTCTGGGTATTTCTGGAGTGCACGAGTGGTGAGATCACCTGGATGTTCCTAGCAAAAATGCCAGGGTATTTGATGGTGAAGGAACAATGTTTGAGCAATAGCGTTTGACAGCAAATTTCTGGGTATGGAGAATGTTTAAGAATATGGACTCTGAAGTAAGAATGTTAGCTATTGGTAAAGTGATTTAAACTCCTATATGGAAACTAGAGATCACAATGCTAAACTCACTGAGTTATTGCAAAGATTGTGCCTTTAACAGGGCATATTCTCCATAAATGATACCTATCCTGAATATTTTAAACCAGGTTCACCATTGCACAGATGGGGAATGAATTCACCCTCTTCAGATAGAGTCAGGTATAGGAAAAACATATGAATTCAGTGAAAGATAGCAGCGCATATACAGAGACGTAAGTAATGTTTCTGCTACAAGGAGGACTCCTAGGATGGGTACCGGCACAATATTGGTACTGGGTGCCGCTATGAGTTTGTGGAGTCTCTGGGCAGTGGCAGGGCCCCTGGGAACCCCGCTGAGAGAAGGCTACTGCACAGTGATATGGTAACTACATACCTCCACGCCATTTATGAAATGTACCAGAGCGTACTGCTGCTGGCAACCGGGGTTTGATAACTTGCAATACCTTTGGTGAGTTTGGAGTCATAAAATGATGTTTCGTACTATTTTACAATGCAATTCTACCCCCAAGTTGGTGCAGCCAAGATAATTACTTGCTATTATATATATTCCTGGAGCCTAGTGCAAGGAATGACATATAACAGGACTCAATAAGTTTTTGCTGAAGGAATTAATGCTGAATCCTCACTTCCTCTTGGCAATCAATATTTTAATTACATTGGTGGCAGTTATGGTTAATTCATGAAGCACTAATGGGAAACAAGCACATTCCACAGGAAGAAAATATAGAACGTAATGCAACAAATAGCATTATGGATACCATTAGGTAAATATATTAGTCTCTCTTCTTCCCCGCCTGGATACTGTACTCTGAATCCTAGATGGAATCAAACAGCAGGCTCCATGCCTTCTATTACTTCTTCCCTATTCATTTTACAACTATTTCTGCAGTCTTTGAGGTTCAGCATGTAGATGCCAACTTTGACTCCCTTTTTGACCCTCTCCAATCAACCTGTATTTGTTGAGCATCTACTGTGAACTAGGCACACTGTTAGGTTTTGAAGTAACAGTGATTAAAGAGGAAGTCCTCACCATGTTCAAGTTTTGTTGTGGGGAGAGAGAAGTAAACAGAAAAATGCTGACTCCTACTTTTGAGAAATACCCAGAGAACTCTGGAGACACAGAAAGTGAGACCTGGGCTGGATCTTGAAGATGGATCCAAGCCAAATGATCTCTATCATTGATCTTATAGAAAGCTTTGGTGTCAATATATTTCTTTTTTCCTGGCAATTTGGTGAGGTAGCATTTTTTTAATATTTTATTTATTTATTTGACAGAGATCACAAATAGGTAGAGAGGCAAGCAGAGAGAGAGGAGGAAGCAGGCTCCCCGCTGAGCAGAGAGCCTGATGCCGGGCTCGATCCCAGGACTCTGGGATCATGACCTGAGCCGAAGGCAGAGGCTTTAACCTACTGAGCCACCCAGGCACCCCTGTGAGGTAGTATTTTTAAGGTAAGTTTCATTAATCTTCACAGACACATCTTATGACATCCTCTCTTCTAAGTTGTATGAAAACAGCATGAGAAATGTTGAGGTGGACTAAGAACACATTGAAGTTTGATGCAGCAGCCCTGCCCTATCCTATCATCCAGTTTAATGGATGTTGATGTCCTCCTATTCTACTCTCACAGTATATTGACTTAAACAATAAGTTGTATGGTCACGCTACTAAAGACCGACCAAAAGACTGACCTTCAACTTGACTAAACTTGCAACTGGCTCTTCCTGCCTCTAGGCCCCTGACCGCCCTCACTGCCCTGTCCTTCCAGAATCCTGGTGGCCTAACCACAGAAGCCCTTCTCCTTCCTGTTTTTAGAACATTTACTTAAGAAAACTTGTAATTATAAACTCTTTCTCTGCTTCTTTGAGAGGTAAACCTTTTTAAAATTCTCTTGCCAGTTTTACAACACAAAAACATCTTTCTCAGGCCCTGGGAGACATCTCCTTAAAATGTGACCATCAAGGAAATTCCCTGTCTTTCTGGGACGGTAGGCGGATAACGCTGGTGGGTGCCTTGTTCCAAGTTTTAAGACTGCCTCCTGTCATCAAGACAAAAGAGCGGTTACTTTTCTTTTGGATAAAGTCAGTCAGTGAACCGAAAATGGCCTACGATCTCCCCACTCCCAAGCCCAGCTTTTAAAAACTCTCCAGTACTTTTGGTCCAGTAAAGTTCAGTTCTAGTCTCTCTCCCCTACTGCAATAGCCTTAAGCAAAGTCTTCCTTGCCTGCTCAACTTCAGCCAAGACAATTTTTGTGGGGTTTTATGTTTGTTCTATTTTTTTAAATTAATTAATTTATTTCAGAAAGGTGCAGGGGTGCAGAGGGGGAGAGAGAGAATCCTCAAGCAGACTCCCCACTGGGGACAGAGCCTGATGCAGGGCTTGATGCCAAGACCCTGAGATGATGACATGAGCTGAAATCGACTGCTGGACACTCAATCAGCTGAGTCACCCAGGAGCCCCAAGACAATTTTTCTTTTTTAAACAAGAAAGTGTCTACTGGATATGGAGGCAAAATCAAAGAAAGGTCCTTGGCATTTTCTCTGACAATAGATTCTTTTTCTTTTACTTAAGATTTTATTTATTTGACAGAGATCACAAGTAGGCAGAGAGGGAGAAGCACGCTCCCTGCTGAACAGAGAGCCCGATGCAGAGCTCGATCCCAGGACCCTGAGATCATGACCTGAGCCAAAGGCAGAGGCTTAACCCACTGAGCCACCCAGGTGCCTCTGACAGTAGACTCTAATATTCAACTGTTGACTGAACATCTCCATGTGGATATCTAAGAGACTTCGGAAGCTTCATATGTAAAACACCTAAATCCTAAAGTTCACCAACCCACCTCCCCACCACTATCAAGATCACATATACAGAAATAGCTCCTTCAGGCTATTCCGGTAAATGGGAGCTTTATTTTTCTGGTTGCTCAGGCAACAATCCCAGAACTCATCCTTAACTCCTTTCCTTTTTCCTCTCATATCTAACTCATTGACAAAACCCACTGAGTTTAAATACAAAATATATTTTTAAAAATATTTTCAGTATTCACTTCTCACCACTTACACATCTACTACCCAGTTCAAGCCACTGTTTTCTCTTAGTTGGATTATTTTAAAATACATTCCTGAATTTATTCTTTGCCCCTAATCTCGATACCACCCGCCAGAGAGACAATTCTTAATCAAAAAACTGAGCTATCCTTCTAAAAGGGTCTCCTGGGGGTGCCTGAGTGGCTCAGTGGGTTAAAGCCTCTGCCTTCTGCTCAGGTCATGATCCCAGGGTCCCGGGATCGAGCCCCGCATCGGGCTCTCTGCTCCTCGGGGAGCCTGCTTCCTCCTCTCTCTGTCTTCCTCTCTGCTTACTTATGATTTCTCTCTGTCAAATAAATAAATAAAATCTTTAAATAAATAAATGAATAAATACATAAAAGGGTCTCCTGTTCAAAATCTGGTTTAATTTTCCAATATCAATCAGAATAAAAGCCAGAAACCTATTGCCTTTGTAGTAGAGCATAATGATACAACCTGCGGTGGTAGGGGTAGTCCAAATCAAGGTTAGAGCTGAAGACATTTGTTAACAACCCAAAAAGACTTGAAGAGGTGCCTGGTTTCTCCTATAGGACTTGGTAACCAGCCTTTAGGGGCCTGGACGATCACATGGGTGATTTTTTTTGCCACATGGTATTTTTGAGCGGACATATCAGACAGATCATTTTCTGTACAGGGATTACTTTAATCCTCTAAAGAAGAGCACAGTTTAATTCTGCACACAAGACCACACTAGTTTTTATATGAGAACACACAAAGTCATAGCCCAGGTGCTTCTCTACGCAAAGCATTCTTTCATTCTTTCCTATTTGCATTGCCAACTGACATACTTCTCAGGCTTCCGCCGTGACTCCTTTGATTAAAATGTAAAGTTCTATCAAATAATATCCCTGTTTTAGGTCATCCTCCCAAAATCTCCCTCCTCACCCACTGCAACTGTATTGCTCATCTTTAGAATGAAGACTTTTAAGTTCCAAAGTGTTGGAACTGAAGCTTTGTGACTAATCGTTGCAGATAAAGGATGACAAAAGGCCTCTCATGTTTTGCGTGCAACCTGACCTTGCAAGAAATGCCAACCAGCAATTACAGGAAAAGACAGCAGGCAAAGATTGTTCCTTTTCTTTGTCTGGTACATCATGGACTCTTCAAACATACTTCCGTAATTGCCCAGAGGAAAGTTTTAAGTAGCTGGCTCAAGGGTTAAATGTACTTTTTGAACACCTAGAGTTGACATGGAACAATTATATAAAATTCAGTAAAAGCTTCTGGAACCCATTTCTAATAGGTACTGCAAATGTGCCTGCCACGTTTGCAACTATTTCTTTTTAATGAAGGAAAAATTAGAATATTCTGAGTAAAATTAATAGCTAAGAGCCAATGTTTTCGAATGGTTGTAGTCTGCTCCTGAACTTGTCTATGTCTGCTTTCCACAAATCTGAGCACAAGTGTGGTGAATTGGTGGGATGCCAATTCAGGAGCCTCTTTGTAAGAGTGACTGAGCCGCTTCCTGAGAGATCACTGACTATAGGGCAGGGTAGAAAGACACGCAAAGCAAGCATGCTCATTGGGCAATGATCTTGAAAGGGCAGCTCTATGGAGTGAGGGATAATTCTGAGAACAGCATGCTGTCTCGCATTCAGATTCACCTCCCCAGTTATGTGAGTTTATGGTGCTCATAGTGGGAGACGGGAGGATGCAGGGTAAAGCTCTGAGACTCACAGTCCAAATAACTAGCATCACTAGGCTAAAGTATTCTCCCTCCTGGACATTGACTGGCTTGGCATCATCTTCAGCTTTCCTTTTGTAATTTCTGGCATAGGCTAACTCTCTTCTGGTTGGAGCATTCATTTTTCATGCAACCAGACTGTTAACCAGCTTCTATGGAACAAAGATGTAAGCAAGTTTGCACTCAGATTAATTCTTAAAATGCATGATGCAGAAGTCTGCTCCTTGACAATAGGCCATCAACCTCCCGCTCCTTCCTACCCATCTGAGAGCACCCTGACTTGACTGCAAACCACTTTTTGTAGGAATTCTCAAGGTAGTTTCTCGGATGCTCTGGATGTTGTCCTGTGCTCAGTCTTTTGATGAGATATCCTCATCAGGGCTCTGCATCACCTCCTCTGTTGTCAGTGTCTATTGTCAAAGAACTGCCCTGGTCAAGGGCTCAACACTTCAAGATTCCAGAGCAAAACTGGTTTCAGTGTAGAAGTGGAACACATTATCTTTTTCCCTAATGATTCCTGAATTGTGTCATTTGGCCTTAGAGTTGAATGCCTGCACCTCTAATTATAGACAGTACCTTAAGATAACACTTTTTGCAGTTTCTGGCTTTGTATTTCTCATCTCAGACTTTAAAGAAATCTCTCAGATCAGTGGGACAAGACAGAAACCATTATAATGCTATTCTCCATTAATACTTATTCACCTAAGAAGAAGAAGAAGAAGAATAGTGATAGAAAACCACCTGCTGAGTAGGTACTGATCGCTAGGTACTCCTCTAAGCACATAGCATATATCAAGTTTTATTACTGATAATTTTTCAAGCAATGCTATAGGCGTGGTGGTATTCTGTCCATTTCACTAATAGGGATACTGAGTCTTGGAGCAGTCTGTGGAAAAGTCTTGGAAAAGTCTGCGACTGAAACCCAGCTCTATCTGATTCTAAATCCATAACAGTGTACTGTGATTTTCTTACCCCTTCCTTTACCTGTTCTCCTAGGGACTGTATGCATATTTCCCTTCTCTCTCTTCTAAATAGAATCCATCTGCCATCTGCATATCAGTTCATTAAAAATAAAGTAGAAATAAGAATAAAAGGAAAGAAAGAAAATTCAAAAGATACCCACAGAGAGTCGAATCTGAATTTCAGTTTGGGGCTCAGGGTTCTGCTACATTTTGGAACACAAAAACAAAAACAAAACAAAACAAAAAAACAGTATTTTCAATCTATGTAGATCAAATAGTATAGTTTAGAATTTTTTCCTTTTTTTTTTTTTGATGTCATCAAGACACAGCAGACTTTGCAAAGCTCTCAATTAATGATTTATACCTTTATTCAATAGCTCATTATTAGGCACCTAAAATATGCTTCAACACTGTGCTAGGTCCTGGGAATTCTGCAACTAAAAACGATAAATAAAAATGTTTTAGTCTCTACCTGCATGCACTTAATAGTCCAGTAGGGGTAACTAGCTTTTAGCAAAAATTATCCAAGTATTTAATGAATAAATGTGTAAAGTGCTATAAAAGAAAAACACATTATTACCTAAAAGCATTTAAGGCATAAGATATAATTCTGCCTGGGCTGAACTTTCAAAGGGAAACATTGGGTGGATGTACTTTATAGCTAGCTTTTTGATGTTTTTTTTTCCCCCCAATTTCTATTTTGCCATAGCCAATAAAGGTTAATTATTATAATAATTGACAACATAACAATGAGAGCATATGCAGAGCCCCTGGCATCAGACTTGGCACATGTCACATACTCTATAAAGAACAGTTTCTAAAACTAGAGTATAAAAAGCATAATCTATAAACAACAGTTCCCTTCCTCTGTGATCTCTCCACCCTGTGTGCACTCTGCCTCACCTTCCTGAATCACCAATTTAACTGAACCTGAAATAACACAGTTTGATAATGAGAAATGGCTTTTTTCTCTCTTTCTTGACTCCCTCATTCTTTTCTTTTACTTTCTTTCCTTCTTTATTCTTCTTTTCTTTCTTTCTTTTTTTTTTTTTTTTTTTCCATTTAGATCTCTTAAAAATATCTTCCTTGACACAGGCTATGGTACCTGAATGTGTGAAGGGCAGGTCACAGGCATGAACAACTGTCTCTAATCTTCAAACACACAACCTCTTTTTCTTGTTTTCCAGTCTATCTCTTGCTTTTATTCATTTTGTCTCTTACATCATCTTGGATGTTCCCAAATAGTAACTCTTTCGGTTTCACATGTTACTTTATGTTGTCTTGAATGTTCTCACGGTCATGATTTAGATAAACATTCTCAAGATTAAAAAAAATTCTTGCACTGCCCATAATATTCAGATTTTGTTTCCCACTAGTTAAAAATAAAAGGGTTGTGTGGTTATCCACTTCAACCATAGTAATATGCTTCTACCCAGGTAAAAACAGTTTTAAATGTAGCTAAGCAAATAATCCATCCCTAATGGATGGACTGGTCCCCACTTGACTACTGCCTGCAAAGCTGCCAAACTCCTAAGAATCACCCCCTTGAGCATGCATCATAACGGCAATCTTATCCTTTAACAAGTTATTGTTAATATAAGTTACAGAGTTGTCCTGGGTTATGTCATCCTGCCCAAGTTTTTAGCCAAGACGGGAAGAGGTAGGTCTTTACAAAACATATGTGCATTCAATTGATTTTAGTTGAAATAAAAGAGAAAATGAAGAAGTACGTGTGGCAAGTTACTGTTTTCAGGTGTTTGAAAGGCAGATTGAATGCATTATGTCTAATCCCATAGGGCAGATCTAGAGTTAAAAAGGGAGAAATCCTGAGATCAATAAGCAAGGTGTACAGAAAGGCACACTGTGATACCACACAAAGAACGCCTTTGCAGTCATTAGAATTGTTGAACAAAAATGAGTTGGAATATTATATGGTTATGATCCCTTAACTTCTAGGATAACCAGACTGACAGCTGTAAAGGTTTCTGTACACGGGGAGTTTTCATTGACTGGGGGGCTCAGTCCAATACTCTCTACTGTCCTTAGCTCCTCTAAAGTCCTATGGCTCTCAAGCAACTTTTAAAAATTCAATTATAGTCACAGTGTGTGTGTGCAGGGGGAGAACAGATAGATATTAGGGTAAGAAGTTTTTAACAATGTATCAAATAAACTTCCATCAAGTAAAAAAACATTCTCCAAGTTAATTCATGCAAAGAGTGATTAATAATGCACTGCTTTCTCAAAAGTTTATAAGTTTTTTTTTACCTTATTTTTATCTCAGCACAACTTAAAACAGAAGTGGCTTTGAACTCTAGAGCCAAAAAAATCGTGATTTTTTTTTTTTTGCCCGTAGTGGGCAGTGAATACTAAATAGTGAAGAGGAGATATGTTTGAACCTCTCTGTCAAACCGACATCAAAAATGGATGGCGCGTCTCAGTGTTTCTACACATGTCCTGAACATAGAGTTCGCTTTTTCACTGCGGCAGTTGCATTTACAGTTTCAAAACAATACGGTGATTCCCCCACTCCCAACTCATTTCATCAACAGGGTAGTAAAGATGAAAGAGACCCAAGGGACTGTCTATTCCCACCCCCTCCATTCTCTGAGGAAATATGCTCACAGAAGTGAAGCACGATGAGAAGATAGAGTAACCACTGCTTATATCCTAATTAGCGGCTCTGACTATCTGGCTGCATGACTCCCTTTGCTGAGACCCACGGCGCCTTGTTAAACCTCATTCTATGGTCCTGTATGGCTTGGATACCTACTCTGCTAATCCAGTCAAGCACTGGCTCAAGTTAGAGTGAGTCGGTATTGATGCTGGGAGTCCTGGGATCCTCAGTCCTAATTCATTGTGTTTTAGCAATCCTTTGTTGAGTACTTACTGCATCCCAGACTCTATATAAAGTCCTAAGGTACAGCTATAAAAGACATAAAAGCCCCATACTCAAGGAAATCCCATCTAGAGGAGAAGACAAACAGTATAGGGTTAAAAAGCAGTGGATGCTACAATATAGCAACACACAGTGGGCAGATGGAGAGAGATTTTGGAACTGATTCGGGTATCCAAAGAACAGGGACTTTGTTTTATTTATTGCTAATCTCTAGTGCCTAGAATACCACATGGCACAATTCTAGAAAGAAGGGTGCGCAAGGGCACAAAGTCAGGAGTCAGGAGAGAACCAGTAGGGTTCGGTATGACTACAATTCAGTGCTCACATAAAAGTTGGTGAAAAATGAGGCTGGGCTTGACAGAGGAATGAGGCCATGAAGAGTGCAGTGGCCACCTAAGGGGATTATGTTCCTCCTGGGAGTTGAACGGGAAGAATTCTAAGGGGGCAGCAATCCCTTTGATGCCTGTGTGTAAGAGCAGGGAAGAAATGACGTATGGGAGAGCATTGAGCTGGTCACTGGAGAAATGGAGAACTGGGAAGTTGGCGACACAGGCCAAGTTAAAAAAAAAAAAAAAAAAAGGACATGCTAATAAGGATCCCTTGCCATAATCTGTACGACATGTCCTTATGTGGTTACCTTGTCCTTGATATATCCCTTATTTCTAATGTCGTTCCTGAATGTGAATCTGAATTAACGTGCTACAAGAGTTCATTTTCTCCTTACTCAGAGTGCCCCTGTCAAGACAATGTTTAAGCCCCAGGAAGGATTTTCCTGAGAGAGGTTACAGCATGTGATACGATTTAGAGAGGAAGAGAACATGGCCCAGGGCTCAGGGAGAGCCAGAAGTTCGTCATGTCAGTTTGGAAGTGTGGCATGTGAGTCTGAACTAGGTAGAAGGTTCACAGGGAGCAAGATGACAAAGGGCCTTCTGCACTAGGGTAAGGGGTTTAAATACAATCTGGAAGTAGTAGATATATTCTGAAGAACGAAAGCACAAAGGCAGCATAATCCCGGAAAGAGTCAAAATATAATAATAAGCTCTATAACATGAGCTCTAAGAGACTGAAGCTCTTCTAAGAATACCCCATGAGAAATACTTCATATGGAGAAAATGAAAGGCAAACAGATAAATAAATTTTCATTTGCTCTTAGGTCTTTAATATGACCTTTTTTGTTTGTTTATGCTTCATTTTTTTTTTCTTAGTCATGTGGAAGGTTGATGCATTTTTCTCTTTCCTGTGTCCACTTCCTAGGAGTGGTCTGGGAAGGGGACGGACAGGAATGTGGATTGTCTCCCAAAAGAATCTTAGTATAGACTTGGATATGCGAATTGCTCAGAAAAAAATAAAGTGGAGGGAGGGAGTGTCATTACCCTGATGAAAGGTGAGACCTAAGACTCCTTGCTAGAAGTAGGTGGTTATCAGGAGCTCAGAAGGTTAGTGGATGGTTTAGGATGGCAAAGAAGTAGTTTTAGATGGATGACCAAAGACAGGAAAGGGGAGGTGATAATGGCTAATTCAAAAGAGAGCTATTTGGATCCGTGAAAAATTCTAAAGAGGAATTTTTAAAATACTTATAGGGGTCCAACAGGGACATGGCTAGAAATTATATGCAGAGGCCTCGGTTGGGTTATCCTCATGTATGTCGGACTGAAACAGCCTTCTGGCAAACTGCAATCTTATTCTCTCTCTCTCTCTCTCTCTCTCTCTCTCTCACACACACACACACACACACACACACACACACCATGGACACCAGAAAAATTTTTGTTGTTACTGTACTCAGTCATGTTGTAAAAATAAAAGTATTCTCCTACTCACTTTTTATGTGCCAAGTTTTACATGATTTATATAATCTAATCCTCCCTCAAATCCTAGCGAATAGGTATAATTTCTGCATCCCGTCTTGAGATCAGGAGCCTGAATCTCAGTGATGTTAAATAACATACAAGAGTAAATGATAAACCTTTCGGTTTATCATACAATATCTACCCAAGAGAAATGAAACGTGTCCATACAAAATTTACAGCAAATGTTAATAGCAACATTATTTATAAAAGCCAGAACACTGGAAACAAGCTAAAAGGGCATCACCTGGTAAATGAATAAGCAAAATATGGTACATCCATAAAATGGAAGATTATACAGAAATAAAGAGGAATGATGTTCTGATGCATGCTACAGGATGGTGAACCTTAAAACCATTTATGTATGTGCAAGAAGCCTTCTCAAAGACTACATATTGGATGATTCCTTTCACGTAAAATTGCATAAATAGACAAATCTATAACATCTTTGAGTAGATTACTGGTTGCTAAGGGCTGGGAACCCAGAAGTGGGAGAAGAGGGGAGAAAGGCTAATGATTGTTAACTGGTTCTTTTCTGGGATGCCATAAATGTTTAAAATTAGATTGTGGTGATGGTTGCACAGAACCCTGTAAATATACTAAGAACACTAAACTGTGAACTTCAAATGGGTTGATGCTATGACGTATGAAATTTATCTCAGTAGCTGACATGCCAGTGCCAGGATTTACATTTAGTCTGAACTTATAACTAACTTATAACTAACATATTAATCGGTCGTCTCCTACATATATAGGGGTGTTGTCATCCCTAACTGGGATCGATGGAATGCAAAAGACACCGTTTCCATAGATCCTCTTAATCTCCTGGCTTCACCTAAATGGTAAAGTTTATGCAGTGCAAGCTAGCGAATAAATTCTCCTCTGCTTCAAAATGACAAATGTCCTTTCTCTTTTCTAAGGAAAGTTTCTCAAGTTTCTCGATTTTATTTTCTTCTATCTCTTCTCTGACCTTGCTTCATCTTTCACTCTTCTCTGGAAATTCTCTTTCTGTTGCTTGTCCTCTGGCGACCAACATTCTCAGATAATTCTGATTAGAGAAGGAAAAAAAAATGCAGAAGAAGAAACATCCTATGTCCTTCCTTCCCTCCTTATCCTGTCACCCTACCTCTTGTTTTATGGCTGCTAAATTTGTACGAGATCACTTGGTTCCATTTCTGCAAAAGCCGCTTAGGAAAAAACCCTGCTCTCAGAGCGGCTTTCATCTCCACTGCTTATCTGTTCTTTAAATTCATCTTCTATTTTTTATTATTATGTCTAATTAGCCAACATATAGTACATCATTTGTGTCTGATGTAGTGTTCAAACGTTCGTTAGTTGTGTATAACACCCAGTGCTCATCACAACACGTGTCCTCCTTAATGGCCATCACCCAGTTACCTCGTCCCAAACTACCAATGGCCAAATCCATCAGACTTTCTAACCCCCAAACCCAGAGGCAAAGATGAGTCAGAATGAGACAGATTTAGGCTTCAGTACAAAAGCCCAAATTCTGCCACTCTTTGAGGCTAAATTTTCCTCTTTTAGTTGGTACAGCAAAAGGTATTGAAAATATTATGTCAGAAACCCTCAGCAACCCTAAAGAGTGCCAGACATATACTTAGTATGTGTTAAAACAATCTGAGTTAACACTTCTGGATTTCAAGAAGTGAAGAGATAAATGCCAGTTCATCTAATTTTTAAGTGGTATTGACTGGACCTTCATTAGAAAATATATAAGGTGAAAGTAGGAAAATTTCTTTGAGGAACAATACAACTGCTTGTATAGGTTTCATTTATTTCAGCTTTTAATGTGTTATATATGAGAAGATCTTTAGGACGCTAAAGTGCAGTCTAAATTAAACCCAGGCTGTAATAATTATTTTCTATTCCATCTTGCAATCAAATTTTGCTGGTTATGTCATTTTCACATGGGTGAAGCACATTTACTCTCTGTTATGGATGATATGCATAAATTCATTACATGTACATCATGTACATTTTAGAGCTCTCACTGTATTTTGCTAACAGTGCAAAGGCAAAGCTTTTTAAAACTTACTTTCACTAAACGTATTGCATGGAGTCATTTGCAAGGGGGAAGAGTGACTTCTAAAACCCAATGGCTCAACAGAAACTATTGATGAGCTCCTTAACAAGTACACATAAAGTGTCAATACCAAGCCCAATATTCCTATTTGCATGCTTTATTGGATTACAGATGTCTTACTGGAAGTCCAAAAGTGAAGACATGCACCCAGAAGTAATCACAGTAAATATAAGCTTCGTTTAGTTCTATTGTTGGTATCAATTGGCTCCTCGGGTAACAATTAAAAAAAAAATGAAAGAACTTCATGTTTAATTTAATTCCTTATATTCATTTCCAGTTAAGAGCCAGTAGTAGGGGGGCGCCTGGGTAGCTCAGTGGGTTGAAGCCTCTGCCTTCGGCTCAGGTCGTGATCCCAGGGTCCTGGGATCGAGCCCCGCATCGGGCTGTCTTCTCCACGGAGAGCCTGCTTCCTCCTCTCTCTCTCTCTCTCTGCCTGCCTCTCTGCCTACTTGTGATCTCTGTCAAATGAATAAATAAAATCTTTAAAAAAAAAAATTTAAAAAAAGAGCCAGTAGTAGGAAGAATTTAAGCCCCCATCCTCTCAATCCCCTGGTGCTACTCCTGAAAATACAGAGTAAAAGGGATTTTGAAGACCTAAGTAAGATTATCAGTTACTTACTTGCCTATAACATTGTCCGATTATCCTGGATGATTCAAGTGGACCTAATCTGATCACACGAGTCCTTACAAGATTTTTCTCTGGAGGAAGTCAGAGATTTGAAGAACAGGGATTCAACATGCTCTAGTTTGCTTAAAAATGAATTAGAATTACTGACTTCTTCCAATAACCTGACTAAATATGGAAGCAGAGTCCTCCCCAGAGCTTCTAAATAAGAGGGCAGCTCAGCCAGCACTTTGCGTTAGACCTTGTGAAGCTCTGCACAAAGGATCCAACTAGTCACCGTGTGCTCAGACTTCTTACTGTCAAACTGTGAGATAATGAATGGAAGTCATACAGTTATAAGCCACAAAGTTTGTGGTAATTTGTGAGAGTAGCAATAAAAAAGTAATAGGAAGCCTTGCCAATAATTTTATAAGGATGTGATAAGACTTGCTATGTTTGATACTGAGTATATTTGACATTAAAAATGACAATATAGGATTTTTCACTTGCAGTTTGTCCATGAAAACATGCACATGGAGGCCTACAGAAATTGCTGAAAGACACCATCGCTGGAATAACTAGGTTCTGTGTTTTATATCCTTGGATAGGACAGAAACAGTAATACGTCTTTGCTGAATATGTATCATGGTGTTATATGTATGCATAAAAGATAAAACCAAACTATTTTTGATTGGAGCATACTTTCAAATTCAATATCTCAACAGATAGTCTTTATGTTTCTCTTGAGGATGAATGGATTAAACTTGGTCTTCAACGTGTTCGTTCTGTACATGTAGCCAGAATAAAGTAGCTGATGTGAAAATAATTCTTCTGCCTACAAGTGACGGGGAGAGAATTTGAATAGTTTCAATGGTTTCTCTACGTGATAAGCCTGGGTTCTATAATTGAGGTTCTATAATTGAGGAGCTTCTTTTAAAGATTCTGTACGGCAGCTGAATCTCAATGGCGATTTCAGTAATGGTTTAAAGAGCTCTTCACTGTATTTTGACTGCAGTTTGATGCTGCTTGGTTAGAAAAATTGCAAGGGCCCAGTCAGAGGAAATTACTGACCACAATTTAGCCTTCATGAAAACCCAACTATGTGCCTGGCAGAAAAGTAGACAGCAGTTCTGAAATTATCACCTGTGTTGTTCCCTATTAATTATTATTAATAAATTTCAGGATCCAGAGCATAGACTTGAATGCAGATAATCAATTCTCAGGGACAATTTATTCCTTTTCCTTTCTCCTTATCCCCAAGCTCATGAATATACCACTCTAAATTTTTATTCATTCATTTATTCATTCACCTAGTATCTATTATGGACCAGAAGCTTGCTATAATCAAGAGGAAAGGTTTGTAAGATCCTGACCCCTACTCTCAAAAAGTTCACTCTACAGGAGGAAAGACATATTTAAATATTAATTGAAATACAGTATGGTATAAGCAAGAATTAGAAGTAATTGTGTACCAAATAAAAAGTACTTAGTACCATGCTGGGTGAGGGAAAGCCTCACAGATGAAGAGATGTTTGAGAATTTGGAGAGAATTAGAAATAGATAGGATGTCACAAATCTATGCCTGGAATGAAGGGAGTATTTGGAGATGGGATGAACCTCTTAGCTCTAGTCAGACAAGGAAAAGCTCTCATGTTCTACATGTAACAGATTTCAGATTCCTAGAAAGAGGAAATACACAAAAAGGTATAATCGGGGATACAAAGATGAGATCTGTGTTTTAGAAATGTAACTCTAGCTACATTGCAAGAAGGATTTAAGACATGGGCAGTTGAATACTTCATTTATAACCTGACATTTATAAGAAATTTCCAGAAAAAGCAAATCTGCAGAGAGATGGATGATTAACATTTGCTTAGGACTTACAGTGGGAGTGAGGGTTGACTCCAGCTCCACTCAAGGGATCTTTTTGGGGTGATATAAATGTTCTAAACTGAATCTTGGTGACAGTTGCATAATTACACATTTACAAAAAAAAAAAAATTGAAGTTTACATTCTCAGTAAAGCCTATTTTGTGATGTGTTGAATATATAAATCAAGATGTTTTTAAAAAAGGGCTGGTACTAGCCTACACTCCTTCCTTAATTGGTCTTTGGAAATAGGCTATCAAAGCAAGTTTGTTAACTTAGGCAGGAAGATTTGCATCTGATGCAATCCCTGAGTGTACTGATAACCAAAGTTGTTTTGGGACACCACTCCCAACAATTAGGGCAAAATGTCTTTCCTTGAAGAAGGATCTGAGTGTTGTATCATAGTGCTACCACAGACTTCTTAATAATTTCTTAGAGAATATGAAAAGACAGACTTGACTAAAACAGACATGTTTGGCTATGTTTTGAAGAGTAAAAAGAGATACATTTGGACAACTGACGTATAAAGTGCTTAAAATCATACTTAATCTCTAGAAATTCAGAGTTATGTGATAATAACCAAGTGAATATAACTCTGTTATATATATATATATATATATATATAACACATTTGTTTTATATCTATATATCTCTATCTATCTATCTAACTATCTATATATATATATATAATATATATATATATATATAATCTGTGATTATAACCAAGGAAAGTGGCATAATTGGTACTTTAAGAAAACTAATTAAATGTACAACTCAGAATGATTGGATGGGAGAGAACTTGAGAATGAAATTTTGTAGGCACCTACACAGAATTTTCTTTTAAATGAAGGACATAAATGATTTGGAGAATGATAAAGAAGAAATCACTAAGAACATACTGGCTTCAGGTTGGATGTTTCCTGGAACAGAGCATAAATTTGCAATGCTTTATGGGCCATTAGCCAAAAGGCTAAAATGTAAATTAAATACAAAAAAAAAGAAGTTATTAAGAAGTTGACATTCAGATGAGACTCAATATCAACATGATATGATGATATGAATATCATATTATGATATGATATGAGTATCAATATCGATCATTGATACAGACAGAAATGCAGAATTTAGTTTTTCAAAAGTGGAGAGCTTTTAAGAAAACAGAAATTTCCAAGTGGGAATGGGTTGTTCAAGATAGAAGTTGAGTATAATAAGATGGTTCAGGGGATAAGTCATCAAGTCATCAGAAATTTCTCTAATGAGAACCATGATTTCAATTAGCTGGACCCTTAAAGAGCCAACTATGACAACCTTCAAAATTTTTGACTTTTAAAATTTCAAAAGTGAATTTCCCATGGATTGGAACAATGAATCATCAAACTCCTGAGCTTATAGAAACTGCAGAAATTACCTATTTGTTTTAAAGAGGGAATATAGAGACACATCAAAATTTGGTTATTTGCCCTAGACCTTATAGCAAAAGTTTAATAGATTTATAAAATGGAAATGATACATATGGACCCAGGAAGGGCATTCAATTAATTATTGTTGAGTGTGAGATGATAACAGGACCCTAAAATAAAGGCAACCATCTAGGAAAATGGTAATCAGCATGGAATTGAAGCCTTGTACATAAGACAATCAAATAAGAGTAAGCATTCAAGTACAACTCCAAGAACTTAGCGTTGGGGGAAGACTGTGTGTAGAAGGAGAAAATAGGAGAAGAAAAAGAAAGAAATTATTTAGATGAAGGGCATCGAAACACAAACAGAAGATAGAAGAAAAAGAAAAGGGAGAGCTTGGAGGCAAGGTAGAATGACTTTTAAGAGGGGTAGGAGAGGGTAATAATCTACAAAGTTATTTGCTGCTCATTTTAGAGAGTATGAAGCCTGGGGCTAGACATCAGATAGGAGAGAGAGGATATATGATAAAGCACACCGAGAGATTATATTATAGTAATTAAGAATGTAGGTTCCAGAGTTAGATCTAAATTCAGGTCCTGATCTCTATTTAGCTACTGTGGAAATTTGGACAACTTGCATTTTAAATCTCGTTTACAACAAAAACAAAGAGGATCAAATGTAACTACCTTTTAGAATTGTGGTAAGGATGAAATAAGGTGGGGCATGGAAACAAACAAACAAAAATAACTACTTAAATTTTAAAGCAGGGATATGGTCACAGTTGCACACTGAAAACACTACTGTCTGCAATGCACATGAGATGGTGGACCCAGGAGAGAGAGGGGAAAGAAGACCAGTTGAGACTGTGGTGAGCATCTAGGACCGAAAAATGAAACAGTCAGGTAAGAATCAGCACAAATGGAGAGCAGGACAAAGATTGACAAAGGAGGTGAAGTACAATGCCTCTCGAACTCAGGAGCAATTTGTTTGGAGAAATCCGTGCTTTGAGTGAGCCCATCAATGATGATAATCAAGGGCAGAGTTATCTAATCCAAGGCTTGGGACTTATTATGATATTTGTATTTTCTCTGTTGTGGATTCTAGAGTTGGAGGTCTTACAGCAATTGGGATGCTAAAGATGAAGAGTTATGAGTGTGCTCTTGAACTATATATCTGCAATAACGATTTCCTGAGAACTGGTCTGTAGTGCATCCTGAAGCTAAGATTTGGAAATAGAAGCTATATTTACATCTAAATCACATTTTAGTCTGGTAGCATAAAGGGGGAAATGTTTTTACTGTTCCTGGCAATAATGCTATATTCTACCTTCACTCTGGAGTTTTAGACAGAAGAATAAAGTGTTAACAAAAAGAAATTAAATGGCTCTGTTGTGATATCTTCTTTGCGGTTTATTATTATTTAATCCAAATTTCATTCTACGTGTGAGGGTTCT
Organism: Mustela nigripes; assembly: GCF_022355385.1. Classification (NCBI taxonomy): domain Eukaryota; kingdom Metazoa; phylum Chordata; class Mammalia; order Carnivora; family Mustelidae; genus Mustela; species Mustela nigripes. Next base: position 27,865,343 of record NC_081572.1, on the reverse strand, counting down.
ATGAAAAACAAACAAAAAAAATATATAGAGAGAGACAGATTCAATATCCTTCTTCTCCTTCAAGAATTCATTTACTGATAAAATGGCTATTCTGTCAAGAATTATCATATAAAAAGAGACATCAAAAGAATCACTTTCTCTTTTCCTTTTCAAGCATATTATTTCCAGTATTCTTTCATGAGGTGCTTCAGTGACTGAGATAAACCTTATAATGGAAGACTGCATTTCAGCCATTTCAAGTCTTGCTATCACGGACTGGTCAACCTATTGGGCCAAGCTACATAACTATTTAATTATTTAAATATTTATGGGAATCCTTGACATGGAAGAATCTGTACTTTCTTAAAAAAAAAAAAAAGATGCAAACTCTAAGTTTCAAGACATATGGAATTATCATGAGAAAGATCAAGATGAGACAGCTTCTAGAGTCTCCTGGAGGATGACCTCTTAAAGATAGTTGAGCTATGCTACCAGATAAAGTCTGTTTCATGGCACCTTGGCTAGAATATCAGCAAAATAACTATTTTAACTCACATGTATTAAATCCCTCTTTATTGCAATGCTGTCACTCTCTGTCAGTGCTCTCTCATTAAAATTCTATTGAGTGTGATATTATTATTGTTACACCAGTCTTCTTTCATTTATATTTGGCTATCTTGCCTGTACCTCTTATTTTAGTTTTAAAAATTTTGTGAGTTTCTGTGGAAGATTAACCCTCACAAACAACACATAGCTAGGGTTTTAAAGAAATCTCCTCTGAAAGACTGTATCATAATACATTTATTCTACTAGCATTTATTGTGGTTAACATACTTTTTTTTTTCCTGGGTTTTTGCTCTGCTTGGGTGAAGTTTTCTTCATCCCTCCCTTTTTAAATATGTTTTCCTCCTTTCCCATGGTTTGTAAATTTGAGATAATAATTGTATTTTTTAAAATTAATTATTTAACTAATTAATTACATTTTTTTTTTTTTTTAGAGAGAGAGGGCACACGAGCAGGGGAGGGCCAGATGGAGAGGGAGAGAATCTTAAGCAGGCTCCACACTCAGCATGGAGTCCCACATGGGGCTTGATCTCATCACCCTAAGATCATGATATGAGCTGAAATCAAGAATTGGATGCTCAACTGACTGAGCCACCCAGAAGCTCCTAAGATAATAATTTTAAATGTTCAGAGGTTATACCTAGAATTTTAATATATATACCTTACTGTACACATTTTTTATTATTAACATATAATGTATTATTTGTTTCAGGGGTACGGGACTGTAATTCATCAGTCTTACATAATACATAGCACTCAGCACAACATATATCCTCCCCAATGTCCATCTTTCTAATAAGCCAAAATTATTTGGTTCTATTCTATTCCTCCCAAGCACATAAGTACCCCCATTAGTGCTCTCTTAAAAAATATTTTATTTATTTATTTGAGAGAAAGATAGAGTGAGAAAGCAAGGGAAAGTATGGGAGGGGGGCAGAGGGCTGAGAAGACTTTCTGCTGACTTGGAGTTCTCATGATTCTGAGATCACGACCTGAGCCGAAATCAGGAGTCAGACACTCAACAGACACAACACCCAGGCACCCCTGTTTTAAAATTCTTAACACTTCATCTGTGTGTTCCTTTTTTATTGTTTTCTGAAAGATTCCAGCATACATCAGTTACTATTTTATAGCAAATGTTAAACTTACAAATATATTTCATTATTTTTTATCACACTATTTTTTTCTTCTACCAGACTCCATGCTATTGCCTTTTCTTTATGTTGAAGTACCTCCCACAGTAATTCTTTCAGAAAGGTCAATGGGTGATAAACTATTAGTCTGATTTTTTTTCTTACTTCATCCGAACTCTTGAATGATAGATTAACTGGTTACAGAATTCTAAACTGCCTGTTATTTTCACTCAACATCTTGAAGATACTCCTCCACAATATTCTTGCTCATGTTGTTGATGAGAAGACTGCTCCTTATTGCTATCCGTATGTAGGCAGTTTGTCTTTCTATCAGCTAATTTTATTTTTTTAATTTTCTAATTAATGTCTTATCTTTAACCTTAGCATTCCATAGGTTCACTAAAATGTTATACCTTTATTTATTTATTCTTTTTTTTCCATTTCATTTATTTATTTCATTTTTTTCCTACATAGAACTCAGTGTGCTGGATTGGTCTGTGGACTACATCTCACACTTCAGAAAAATCCCAGCTATTATCCCTTCCAATATTGCTTCTCTGCCATTCTCTCTATTCCCTTCTTACTGAATGCCTATTAATAATTATTACTGTCTTCTAATCTGTTCTCTGTGACTGAACAATTTTCATCTTTTAACATATCCCATCTGTGAGGCACCTGAGTGGCTCCGTTGTTAAGCACCTGCCTTTGGCTCAGGTCATGATCCCAGGATCCTGGGATCGAGCCCTGCATCAGGCTCCCTGCTCAACAGGAAGCCTGCTTCTCCCTCTTCCACTTCCCCTACTTGTGTCCCCTCTCTCACTGTCTCTCTCTCTGTCAAATAAATAAATAAAATCTTCAAAATAAATCAAGTATCCCATCTGCATAATGAGTGAGTTCCTCAGTAGAACCTTCCAACCTCAATCCTTTTTTTTTTTTTTTGCTTGCTTATTTATCAATATCCTTTATTCTTTTTATGAATGATATTCTCTCATTTATAACTTTGGAAGTTTAAAATTCCTTACTTAAAAAAAGTTAAGTAATTTTTGTTGACTGTCCTTTCAGCACAATTGTTTCTCACTCTTTCTGTTTTTTTAAATTTTGATTTTCAGGCACGTCTTGACTGAGACTTCCATCCTCTTTCCCCGTCCTTGCCTCATGCCCCATTTACACTCAATTTCTCTTTCTGTTCATTAGATGTTGATCTTCACACAAGTCCTTGAGATTGCTACAATAGCACCCGGTCTTCTAGGGGCAGCTCAGGAGTCCTGACCTATAAGCACCACTGGAATATTGGGACTCCAGCCATTGAACCATTCTTGAGTTTAATCTGGGTTCTGGCCAGTGAGGTTATGAGGCTATGCCTGCTTCCTCTTGGCTGCATGGGGGAAAGCATCACATCAGTCATCAAGTCAGCTAGTGAATGTCAGCTGCAATGTATTTTAGCTTTCTTTCATCAGTTGAGGAGCAGTAGCACACCTCTGATGTTAAGAGAAGAGTTTGACTTCGGTCTTCTTCTGTATGTGAGCACTATTTTCTGATATAATTAAAAAAAAAAAAAAAAACTGCCTTCACCTGCCTGAAGATTTAAGGCCAAACAACTTCTTTTTTAAAAATACAATTTATGGGGGCACCTGGGGGGCTCAGTGGGTTAAGTCTCTCCTTTGGCTCAGGTCATGATCCCAGGGTCCTGGGATCAAGCCCCACATCGGGCTATCTGTTCAGTGGGGAGCCTGCTTCCCCCCTCTCTCTCTGACTACTTGTGATCTCCCTCTCTCTCTGTGTCAAATAAATAAATAAAATCAAAAAAATAAAATTAAGTAAAAAAATAAAATAAAATATGATTTATCCCCTGTGTTCTTCCCCATTTCCTCAAATATCTGTGAGAGAAAGTAACCCTTGGATCACTGGTGTTATTATTTTTGACTTCTATACATCTAAATGGTGGATCAAAGACCACGACTCCTGTTTCTGTAATAATCCTGCTATGTTCTGCCTCAATAGAAAAATCTAAGATTTGGGATGCTTGAGTGGCTCAGTCAGTTGGGCATCTGCATTCAGCTCAGGTCAGGATCTCAGGGTCCCAGGATCAAGTTCTGAATCGGTCTCTCTCTCTCTGACAAATAAATAAAATCTAAAAAAAAAAAAAAAAAAAAAAAGAAGAAGAAGAAAAATCTAAGATTTGGCTTCATATCTGTTTCTGCAGATAGAGATCTATCTCCTCATCTTTTTTTGCTGCCTTCTAACTATAAAAGAGGGGGATGTGTGATTCAGTTATATCTGGATTTTATATTTGGTAAGTCCCAACATAAAAAAAAAAAAACCTCATAGGGGTGCCTGGGTGGCTCAGTGGGTTAGGCCTCTGCCTTCAGGTCATGATCTCAGGGTCCTAGGATTGAGCCCCATATTCTCAGCAGAGAGCCTGCTTCCCCCTCCCTCTCTGCCTGCTGCTTTGCCTACTTGTTATTATCTCAAATAAATAAACAAAATATTTAAAAAAACAAACAAAAAAACCTCATTGGGTCCCTGGGTGGCTCAGTTGGTTAAGCGACTGTCTTCAGCTCAGGTCTTGATCCTGGAGTCTCGGGATCGAGTCCCGCATCAAACTTCCAGCCCCATAGGGAGTCTGCTTCTCCCTCTGACCTTCTCATGCTCTCACTCTCTCTCAAATAAATAAACAAAATCTTTAAAAAATTTTTAAAAATTTAAAAGCTCACAAACACACACAGACACACACACACCACCGCCCCTCACTTCTGAGAAGGAAAGAAAAAAAAAATGTAAACAAATGGGGAAATGCAGGATGGTTAATTTGGAACACTGACATATCATAGAAATAGTATGCTGGTTTTTTTGTTTTCCAATTTATTTTGTTTTGTGTTTTACTTTTACTTTTGCTTGATAACAAAGCACACTTCCAAAAGTAATGCTTCCTTTAATCAGGCCCAATACCTTGGAAGAGAACCCAAGAGAACATGGTTGATGATTGAATTCCCACAGCTTTCAAAATACTATTTTCCCTCGCTGAGCTGTCAGCCGTCAAAGGCAGAAACTATATATTGCTAATACATGGCTATAGTCTAAGTGGTACAGCATATTCCTTGGTCTTGAAGAAATTGAAAAAGAAATCCCAAACTGCCCATAGACTGCAGTGGTTTCATGTTCAAAAATCAAGAGGAATTTCCAAATGGAAAATTTATGGCTGATGGAACCTAACTAGAGTGGCAGAAGCTTATATGGAAAAACTATAAACAAATCTCAAGTGAAGGTCTTACCCAAGCCTACAGATTTGATGTCTTGGGCTGAGGGGTCCAGGGGCATATTTCAAAGTTAACAAACTGATACGTAAAACCATTCTTGTGACAGCAAAGGCTGCCTTCCCCAGGTCTATTTCAATTGCTCTATTCCTAAGGGACAACAGAAGCCCATATTTAATGTTTGTGTGTAAGTACATGTATGGTCTGCTTTGCTATTTTTGCTTTTTTTTTTTTTTCATTTTAAATCCAATTTTTTAGTGTTTACTTTGGTTTCCCCCATTTCAAGGTACTTTATTTTGTTAGAGCAGTTTAAGGTTCATGGCAAAATGGAGCAAAATGTACACAGTTCTCATAAGCCCACTCCTTCAGTCTCCCCCACTTCAACGTCCCACAGAGAGTAACATTTGTTACAATCAGTGAACCTGCAATGACATATCAGCATCCAAAGACCATAATTTTCCTTAGGGTTCACTCTTGGGTGTTGTTACAATCAGTGAACCTACAATGACATATCAGCATCCAAAGACCATAATTTTCCTTAAGGTTCACTCTTGGGTGTTGTACATTCTAAGGATTTGGACAAATATGTAAAGATACATACCCACCATCCAGAGGAGTTTCACTGCCCTAAAATCCCTAGTTATCCCTCCCTGCTCTCTACCCACTACTGGCAACCACTGATTCTTTATTGACTTCAGAGTTTTGCCTTTTCCAGATTGTTATATAATTGGAATCCTATCATACGTAGTCTTTTCAGGTTGATTTCACCTAGTAATATGCATTTAAGGTTACCCCACATTTTTTCATGGCCTGATAGGTCATTTCTTTTTAGTGCTGAATAAATTCCCATTGTCTGGATTTACCACAGTTAATACATCTGTTTACCTTCTAAAGGACATGTTGATTTCTTCCAAATTTTGGCAGTTATAAATAGAGCCGCTAAAACATCCATGTGAGGATTTTTGGGTAAATCTCAAAGTTTTAACTCATTTGGGTAAATACCAAAGAAAATAATTGCAGAATTGTATAGTAATAGTGTGTTTACTTTTCCAAGAAATGGCCAATCTGTATTCCAAAGTGACTATAGCATATTACATTCCCACCAGGAATGAATGAAAGTTCTTATTGGTTCATATCCTTACCAGCATTTGGTGTTGTCAGTGTTTTGAATTTTGACCAGTCTAATAGGTGTGCAGTAGCACCTCATTATTGTTTTAATTTATAATTCCATGACGACACAAGATGTGGAACATCTTTTCATATGCCTAGTTGACATATGTGTATCTTCCTTGGTGAGATGTCTGTCCAAATCGTCTGTCCGTTTTTTTTTTTTTTTTTTTTTTTACCAACTTGTTTTCTTATTGTTGAATTTTAAGAGTTGTATATAACAGCTAAAAAAGTCCTTTAATAAATACATTTTATACAAATTTTTTCTCATCTTTGACTTATTTTCTCATCTTCTTCATAGTGTCTTTTGCCAACCATAAGTTTTAATTTTAATGATGTTTGCTTATCAATTATTTCTTTCATGGATTGTGCTTTGATATTGTATCTAAAAAGTCATCATCATACCCAGGTCATATAAAGCTTGTCCTATATTATCTTCTAGGAGTTTTATAGTTTCACATTGTACATTTATGTCCATGATCCATTTGGGGTTAATTTTTGTTAAGGGTATATCTTTGTTTGTTTTCTTCTCTTTCATCTTCTTCTTCCTCTTTCTTTTCTTTTTTTGTATATGAATATATAATTGTTGCTCCACCATTTGTTGAAAAGACTATCTTCAATCCATTGTCAAAGAACACTTGACTAAATAATGGGGGTCTATTTCTGGGCTTCCTTCTGTTCCATTGTCACCAATACCACACTGTCTTGATGACTGTTAGTAAGTCTTGAAGTTGGGCAGTACCAGTGCTCCTGTTCTTTTCCTCCTTCAATGTCTTCCAAAGTGTTGGAATATTTTGGCTATCCTGGGTCTTTTGTCTCCCCGTATAAACTTTAGAATGAGTTTGTGAATGCTCACAAAATAACTTTCTGGACTTTCCACTGGGATTGTATTGAATCTATAGGTCAATTTGAGGGAGAACCAACATCTAGACAAATTTGGGTTTTTGTATATATGCAGATAGAAAAGCTCTCTATTTAGTTGATTTGTTCAGTTGTTTCATACAGATCTTGTACATATTTTCATAGATTTCCTTTTTGTAGGATGCTAATGTAAGTGATATTTTGTTTTCAATTTCAAATTCTACTTGTCGCTCTTATACAGAAAAGTGATTGATCTGATCTGTTTATATATCCTTTTTTTTAGCTATCATTCTATAACCACCTAATCATTCCAAAAGTCTTTGTTTGTTTTGTTTTACAATTCCTTTAGATTTTCTACATAGATAGTCATGTAATCTTTGATAAAAGACAGTTTTACTTTTTCTTCTCAATCTGTATACCTTTTATTTCCTTTTCTTGTCTTGTGGTATCTAAAACTTCCACTACAACAATGAAAAGAAATGTCAAGAAGGGGCATCCTTGCCTTGCTTTTTATCAGTAAAGCTTCCAGTTTCTCACCCTAAAGTATAAGGTTAACTATAGTTTTTGTTTTTTTTTGGTTTTTTTTTTTTTTTGCTTTTTGTTTATTTTTTCCTCTTTTTCCTCGATGTTCTTTACCAATATTTGGAAGTCTCCTTCTATTTCAAGCTTGCTGAGAGTATTTATTACAAAATGGTATCAGAGTTTGTCAATTGCTTGTTCTGCATCTATTGAAATAATCTTGTGATTTTTCTTCTGTAGTCTGTTGGTGTGATTGATTACATAAATTGACTTTCTATTTGTTTTTCTAGTATTTAGTTTATGACTTTTGCATCTAGGTTCATGAGATACAGATTGATCTATAGTTTCTTTTATGGTAATGTTTTTGTATGGTTTTGGTATTAGAGTAATGTTGACCTCATAGAATGGGTTAGGAAGTATTCCCTCTACTTCCCTATGTTCTGGAAGAGATTATAGAGAACTGGTATAATTTCTTCCTTAAATATTTGATAGAATTCACTGATGAGTCCATCTGAATACCAGATTTTAAAATATATTTTAATGAGCAAACATTAGACAAATACTTAAAAAGCAAAATCTCTTCTCTCTTGAGTTTTTCTTAACAATACCATCTTAATTGTGCTTTGTAGTATTGATTTGTTTCTTGCATATCAGTTTGACTTAAGATAAACACCACCTGACTCTACAAGAGTCTAGAAGTACTTACAGCTCCAGTGACATTCTTAAAGCTCACAGCTGGATAGTGAAGTATTTAAAGCTCGTAGTTGAGTAGACCACTAATGTATCACTCTACTCATAAGATAAATTCTGAGTTTGAGCCACTTGGGGGTTAGTTAATTTTGCAGTGCTTCATGACTTTAGGGAGCCCATGCTAAAATATATATGTGGCTGCTCATTAGAGCACCATAAAGAGTATTTAGATTGATCAATACAAATCTATAAGCACTACTGAAGACTAAGTTACAAACATAAAATAATGTATCTGTCAGGAACACCTGTCCTGCATAGAGAAGTCACATAGATGGTAACTTCGGGGAATACCAACTTATAAAGAATTCTGACCTAAGGAAATGTATATGGTCTCAGGCAAATAACTTTTACAATATAGTTCCATATAACAGTGCTACACAAACTTAATCTTAATTTTGTACTTATCTATGCATTCACATCAACAAATATGTCTCAAGTTGTTGCCATAGCTGAGACAATGTTGTTGCTTCTGGGAGGAATGCAATGATATGTGTGATGTTGACTCTTTACACAAGGAGCTTTGGATCAAGTAAGGGGAAAAAGATGGATTAACAAATAAATGCAAAACAAACTGTGATAGGTATTTGAAGAAATAACAATAAAATCCCTTTTACAGAGAAATGGAGAAATAATTTACATTGGAGACAATAACCAAAAGTTTACTTGAAGAAATAAAGCTTAATATGCTTCATAAAACAGATTAATTTCCTAATAGGTGAGTATATTTGGACTTCCACATATTATAATGTTTGAAGGAGTGTTTATTCGGAAGCTTCAAATACTGATTTGGATTGATTTTCAAATTAAAGCTGTCACCATGCATTACATTTTGCAGAGGCAGTGCAATATTTAAAACAGTGACATTTTAATGCATTTTATCACACAACTAAAGTTCTTTCATGTAGACCAGGTTTTATCTTAATCTAGTCCAATTAACAAGAATACTATATTCCTACACCACGCATAATGACTGTAATGATGAAGACAAGGAGAACGATAACGGTCACAGTGACGAGTTATTGAGTGTTTTTCAGGTATCAGACAGTATGCTAATGCTGTTATACTATACATGTAATATCTTTTTAATCCCACATAATTCCAGAAATCAGATTTATCAGTATTTCCTCTTTATGGATAAGAAGATCGAAACAAATATTACCTCACCTACAGGTAAGACCTACTTTAGGAACTTTAAGTATATGAAAGGTGATATCTGCGCCTAAGATAAATGAGCAGCGACTGTTTGCTTTCTAAAAGTTTGTTCGGTTATCAATACTTTTTGGAACTATTTTCCCAGACCCTAAAGTGGATGCTGAGATATGAAGAAAATAAAAACACCTCTGTCCTAGGAGACTACTATATAAGAAATCTGAAAAACAAACAAATAAACAAAACCATGACAATATGATACATACAATATGAAGAATGAGAAGTAGTTAAGTACAGATAATGAATAGGGCCTCCACTCCTAACAGTCTCATAAAAATGTTTTTGGAACTTGGGATCTCTAGTCAAACTGATTTTCTATTGGCATTCATCAGCAAAAAGTTGTCTACAAATTAAAAGCATAATCATATGTTGCTTGGCAAAAAGTGAACAATATTTATATAATCAAAATTAATCAGCATTTTTTAAAATTTTTTTATAAACATATAATGTATTATTAGCCCCAGGGGTACAGGTCTATGAATCATCAGGTTTACACACTTCACAGCACCCACCTTGGCACATACCCTCCCCAATGTCCATAACCCCACCACCCTCTCCTGACCCCCCCACCCAGCAACCCTCTGTTTTTTTTGTGAGATTAAGAGTCTATTGTGGTTTGTCTCCCTCCTGATCCCACCTTGTTTCATTTATTCTTTTCCTATCCCCTACACCCCCCACATTGCATCTCCACCTCCTCATATCAGGGAGATCACATGATAGTTGTCTTTCTCTCATTGACTTATTTCGCTAAGCATAATACCCTCTAGTTCCATCCATGTTGTCGCAAATGGCAAGATATCATTTCTTTTGATGGCTACATGGTATTCCATTGTTTATATGTACCACATCTTCTTTAGCCATTCATCTGTTGATGGACATCTAGGTTCTTTCCATAGTTTGGCTATTGTGGACATTGCTGCTATAAACATTTGGGTGCATGTGCCCCTTCGGATCACTACCTTTTTATCTTTGGGGTAAATGCCCAGTAGTGCGATTGCTAGGTCATAAGGTAGCTCTATTTTCAACTTTTTGAGGAACATCCATGCTGTTTTCCAGAGTGGCTGCACCAGCTTGCATTCCCACCAACAGTGTAGGAGGGTTCCCCTTTCTGTGCATCCTCGCCAGCATCTGTCATTTCCTGACTTATTAATTTTAGCTATTCTGACTGGTGTGACGTGGTATCTCATTGTGGTTTCAATTTGTATTTCCCTGATGCCAAGTGATATGGAGCACTTTTTCATGTGTCTGTTGGCTATCCGGTTGTCTTCTTTGCAAAAATGTCTGTTCATGTCCTCTGCCCATTTCTTGATTGGATTATTTGTTCTTTGGGTGTGGAGTTTGCTAAGCTCTTTACAGATTTTGGATTCTGATAGGTCGTTTGTAAATATCTTCTCCCATTCTGTCAGTTGTCTTTTGGTTTGGTTGACTGTTTCCTTTGCTGTGCAAAAGCTTTTGATCTTGATGAAATCCCAGTAGTTCATTTTTGCCCCTGCTTCCCTTGCCTTTGGCGATGTTCCTACTGTTCCTATGAAGAAGTTGTAGCAGCTGAGGTCGAAGAAGTTGCTGCTGTGTTCTCCTCAAGGATTTTGATGGATTTCTTTCTCACATTGAGGTCCCTCATCCATTTTGAGTCTATTTTTGTGTGTGGTGTAAGAAAATGGTCCAATTTCATTTTTCTGCATGTGGCTGTCCAATTTTCCCAACACCATTTGTTGAAGAGGCTGTCTTTTTTCCATTGGACATTCTTTCCTGCTCTGTTGAAGATTAGTTGACCAATTAATCAGCATTTTAATAAAGTTTTTATGTTTGGTATCTTTTTCTATAAAATGGTAGTAATATTTCTGATAGTATTTCAGAAAATAATAATTCCATGAAAAGTGGTTTTAAGATTTAAAGAATATGATGTATAGAATGGCTTGGCAGAGTACTTAGCACACAGATATTTAATCAATTGTACCTATTGAAAAAAATTACTGCTCAGACACATGAGAATCCATAAAATTCATAAAGAATGTTATTATTAGTGAAAAAAGCAAGAATAAGAAATGGCCATAAAAAACTGTAAACACCATAAATGAAGTTTAACATTGTCAGTAAAACCATTCAATGATACAGTCAACAATACTTCCCATAGATAAAAAAAAAAGATAAAAACAGGAAATAAGGGGGACCTGGGTGGCTCAGTGTGGGTTGGGGCCTCTGCCTTTTGCTTGGGTCATGATCCCAGGGCCCTGGGGTCAAGTCTCCCATTGGGCTCTCTGCTCAGCGGGGAACCTGCTTCCTCCTCTCTCTCTTCCTACTTGTGATCTCAGTCTGTCAAATAAATAAATAAAATCTTAAACAAAACCAAGAAATAAAATATATGAAAATAAAGAAATCCAACGTCCAAATAACAGGGATTAGAGAAAATAGGAGGTGGGTATTCTTTAAAAGTTAGTATTTCCCCAAACTAAAGGGCATGAGTCTATTTATGGTCCCATGGAGAGCATAATACAATAAATGAAGAAAAATATAAGATCCACATTAAAGCGTGTCATAGTAAAGCTTTACCACAATTGGATAAGGTGCTACAAGATTCCTAAAAAAAGACAAAACAAGGCAAAGCATCAGGATAGAATTGCATTTATAAACAGAAACACTGAAAGTTAAGAGACGATGGGACAATGACTTCAAAATTCTAATTTTATAAGTAAGGATAATACTTTCTAAAGTATATTCTTGACCAAGCCTATTATCGATAAAGTGTATGAGAGGGACAAAGACATTTTAAGATATCAATGATCTCAAAATTTTTGCCTCCTACCCACTCTCTTAGCAACTCCTAAGTTTCTAAGAAGGTAAGGAATAAACTAAGAAAGAGGGAGCTGTAGATTTTAGGTAGCAGGAAGATTAACACAGAATGGCTGTCCAGAGAAGACTGTATTTAGCTGTATAAAGAATCTGTAGTAGAGAGCCGTGGAGCCATAACCTACAGAAGATCCCAACAGACTGGGGCAGAAAGATAGGGAGGATAGCTCCTTTTCTAGGGAGCTACTCGGGTTAGCAGGGAACAAAAACTGCATATGGAAACATGGGGATATGAGAGGTTTCCTGATGCATTTGACTATTTGGTGATTACATAATTTAAATAATATTTGAAAATTCTGAAAATAATACTAGTAGGTATTACTAGAAGATCTGTTTAAGAAGATCTGTTTAAGAATTTAGGAAAAGATATATTAATTTTTACATAAAGCACCAGACAAAAAAATGAAGCCAATATAAAATTTAGGAAGAGCAATGAGTTGTATAGGAAAGGAAACATTATTGTAATATATTATCTGGTAGCAATAATGAACAATATTTATGAATAAGATTGATGCTTTTATGACTATAAGATGCCAAAAATTCCATGAAGTTGAGTCAAGTTTGGAAGGTGCAGGGAAGGATGTAGGGTGGGAGGCACTGGGCCTATCAGAGAATTAAATGTTTATCTACCATGAATGAAATCTTAAATCCTTTAATGCAAATAGCAGTATAAGCAAATCATTCTGAAATACAGAAAAGTTGCTTCTGAGAAGTCGGTCTGGACAATGGGATGTCATGGAAAAAGACTATCCCCTTGGGTATGAGCCTGATAACATTATTTGGAAATTAAATGATGTGTATGCTTATATTAGTCTAATAAAAATTTTAAAATACATTTAAAAATATTAACAAAAATTGCAGCTTCCCAGAGGAATCAACTAATCACAGGTTAACAGGGTGGTGCAGTCTGTTGCATAGCAGACTCTTGGTTTCAGCTCAGGTTGTGATCTCCAAGTTGTGGGATCATGGGATCAAGCCCTTCTTAGGGCTCCATGCTTAGCCCAGGGCTGTTTGAATTTCTCTCTCTTCCTCTGCCTCTGCCCCTCCTGCTTGTGCTCTCTCTCTGAAATAAAGAAATATCCTTTTTTTTTAATAAATAAAAATCTTAAAAGAAATGAACCCTAAGCTTTTGACTTGCTCACCTTTGTTTTTTTTTCAGGTTCCACACCCAGTGTAGACCGAAGCAGGGCTCAGTCTCACGATCCTGAGATCAAGACCCCAGCCAAAACCAAGAGTCCAATGTTTAACCAGCTGAGCCACCCAGTTGCCCCATGACTGGCTCACCTTTATTCTTTAAATAACTAAATCAAGTTTACCTTCTGTAACTGCTAAGTTTAATGTAATTATAGGACCTGTACCCTCACTCCCATACTCAATACCCGTATACACCAAACCTATTTTCCCCTGCCTTCAGATCCTTAAGATGTCCTTAGTGGACATAAAAATCCTCTTTTGTGCAATTAAAGATAACATACTTTAATCCAAATGCATTTATAGTTCCCTCAGATATGAATGCATTTCCTTGGAATAGTAATTATTCAGCAAGTTAGCCTGATGTGATGGGTATACGAGATGGTTCAACATTTCCACAATGTTATCTGTGATAGTTATTTTAGAAAAAAGAACCCAGCACATAACTGGAGCTTGGCCACACTAAGCATTCAGCTTTTAGTACAGTGACCTCATCTCTGATGATATCTCAAAATCACCCGCACTCAAAAAGAGTGAAAGATAGGTGTCAGAGGTCATTCCAAAAAGCAAAAAAAGGATCCGATGCAGTTTCTGGCCCCAAACATCTTTTAGGGAGAACTCTTGTCCCCAAAGAAGCTACCTAAAGGAACAGAAGTCTGGCTCAGAGATTTTTTGTATGAGGTCTGGTGTCAAAAAAAATTACCTGGAGCAACTAGATCCCTTTAGAGCTGAGTAAAAATATGAAGAGAAAAACTGGCAGAAATATATGGAGAAAGAGAGAGAAATTGTCCAGTATTTGTGATGCTGAAGATATAAAGATGGGTGAGTGGCCAAAGGCCAAGGGCCATCGGCAAGCCAAGCCAAAATTATAAGGAAATAAACAGTATGAATGAACAGAAGCTATGAGATAAGAGGTGGAATTCTGAACACTGTATTTGAAGAACAGGCAGAAGTTTTGATACATTCATCTTGGAAGTGGGCCCAACAAGGTGTCAAGAAATAGGGAAATTGGAAGGGGAGGTGAACCAGGAGAGACTATGGACTCTGAAAAACAATCTGAGGGGTTTGAAGCGGCGGGGCATGGGAGGTTGGGGGAGCCAGGTGGTGGGTATTAGAGAGGGCACGGATTGCATGGAGCACTGGGTGTGGTACAAAAACAAGGAATAACATTATGCTGACAATAAAAAATTAAAAAATATATATCAAAAAATATATCAAAAAAAATCAAAAAAATATATCAAAAATATATCAAAATATATCAAAAAAAAAAAAAAGAAAGAAAGAAAGAAAGAAAGAAAGAAAGAAAGAAAGAAAGAAAGAAAGAAAGAAAACGGGACAGCGCATCTAGTTGAAGTTGGTGATCACGAATCTGCCCTTACAGTGTTCTTAACTTTGTCAGTGAAGGCTTGGGAAAGTCATTAGCCAATCTAAGTCTTTGTTTCAGAAGTGCAATCAAACAAACATTCCTGCCTTTCTCTGTGATGTGAAGGAGCTAAATTGTACCCCGGTTAACCCATCCAATACATAGCAATGTTATTCATCATTAGTAAGTCATTGCATATGAGGCTTGAGACAGATTCACAAGGCACAGTCCTGCTCACAAGTGCTTTGGGGTCCTTGCAGACAAAATCCATTCTTATATGAATCAGAGACTCTGCATCCAAGCATCATATTGACTATAATAGTTTCTTTCAGGTTAGAAGACACAGTAAGTATTATAATTGATGACATTTTTCTAGCCCTCAAATCAGTGTTTCTCAGGGCTTTGGGGGAACTTAATGAACGCCGTCTGCTATTTTTCTTCTCATGCTGTATGTTTCCTATCAGATTTCCTACTGCAGCATTTTGATTATTTCTGTTTTGAAGCTTCTTCCTTCAAATTGCTTTTTGGGGCGGGGATGTGAAGGGGATAAAAGTATGGTTTGTAATCTAACAGAGTGATTCAGGGATTAGAGCCCCAGCACTGAGTCCCTTGCTTATATCCTGCTTACCTTACTGTATGAAACTCTGTTCAAAATGTCCAGAGTTTCCTCTGTGATGGTAATACAGGATAGCAGAGAACCATCTGGTGGAACTGTGAAATGTCAGCTCTCCTTTGTTGCTGGAGGACAGTGTAGATGGCTACTAATGGCTACCTACAAATGGCTAATGGGCACATGAAAAAATGTTCATCATCATTAGCCATCAGGGAGATTCAAATCAAAACAACATCATGATACCACCTTATAGGAGTTAGAAGGGCCAAAATCAACAAGACAGTAAACAACAAGTGTTGGAGAGGATGTGGAGAAAGGGGAACTTCCTTACAATGTTAGTGGGAATGCAAGTTGGTGCAACCACTTTGGAAAACAGATTGGAGATTCCTTAAGAAACTAAAAATAGAGCTTCCCTAT
Organism: Mustela nigripes; assembly: GCF_022355385.1. Taxonomy (NCBI): domain Eukaryota; kingdom Metazoa; phylum Chordata; class Mammalia; order Carnivora; family Mustelidae; genus Mustela; species Mustela nigripes. The sequence goes on along the minus strand of NC_081572.1, from coordinate 27,849,476 downwards.
GACTCTGCAATTGCACTACTGGGTATTTACCCCAAAGATACAGATGTAGTGAAAAGAAGGGCCATCTGTACCCCAATGTTCATAGCAGCAATGGCCACAGTTTTCACCAAACTGTGGAAAGAACCAAGATGCCCTTCAATGGACGAATGGATAAAGAAGATATCGTCCATATATACAATGGAGTATTATGCAAAAAGGCTGAATACCCAACTTTTGTATCCACATGGATGGGACTGGAGGAGATTATGCTAAGTGAAATAAGTCAAGCAGAGACAGTCAATTATCACATGGTTTCACTTACTTGTGGAGCTTAAGAAATAACACGGAGGACATTGGGAGATGGAGAGGAGAAGTGAGTTGGAAGAAATCAGAGGGGGAGACGAGCTATGAGAGACTGTGGACTCTGAGAAACAAACTGAAGGTTTGGGAGGGGAAGGGGTGGGGGGTTGGGCGAGATTGGGGTGCATATTATGGAGGGCACGTATTGCATGGAGCACTGGGTGTGGTGCATAAACAATGAATTCTGGAACACTGGAAAAAAAAAAAAGAATTGTCTAGGTTTATCTTTGGCTTTCAATTGGTCTTGTGTATGTCCAAAGTATGTATGCTTTTTTCCCCCAAGTTTTCCAGGTGGCTCTCACGTGTGGTCAGGATTGAGATTTGACAAGGCTAAGTGAGTAATCTGTACAAATTGTAGAATACTCTGGATAAGAGAGCAAAGCATCTTCTCTGATTCAAAGCATCTACTCTGGAAAAGAGAGCAAAGCATCTTCTCTGATTCAAAAAACATTCCTCCAAGATTTGCTAAATGAAGGACATCCAGTGATGCAGAGGGGAGAAGGAGGTACATTCAGGAGAGGGTGGATTAATAGGGTTTAGGATAGGGGAGGAGAGTCGGAATGGGAAGGAGAATGGAGTTTGAGTGAAGGTTCTTTATAATCTGAGATTTCCCTGGGGTATAGAAATTGCATGCAAGGTGAAGCTCTCCATAACAGGGTTTAAAAAAATTTACATATATTTAAAGTGACTGCTGATATTTTGCAGGTCCCCTTAACACTGCACTTGCTAGGAGGGTGATTTGGCAGAGGGCCTGTGGGCCAGGGTTAATTTGCATGCCTGATCCCTTGACACTCACAGAGGTCAAAGTTTTGGAATGTTTCCTCTATGAGCAAGACTAAGCTGAAATACAGATGAGTTTTTGATTTTTGGAACTAGGGCATGTTATTCAGAGTGGTGATATCCTGTTCAGATGCTGATTAGTGTGGGCTGTCTTTGATTCTGGGCTGAGAGCTGTCAATGGTTAAAAGAAAGCAAAATTATCCTTATGGTCTATCTTCTTTTTCTTTCTCTTTTTTTCCCCCATCCTCTTTTTCTAATGCCCCTCCCTCTAGAATTATCCTGTCCCTTGGGCTTCCAGTATCTGTTTGATCTTGCTATTTTCTTCATCCCAAACGGTGTGACTTCCCTGACTCGTTGTTTTCTGGGTTTGCCACAACTCCCAAGATTTCTGATGGCAGAGTCACACATGCAGCATCTGGAGACTGAAGAACTGTGTAAAGTTATAGCAGGAGTTTGGCTTGAGGCAAATCCCTTGTGAGCAGTCAAGAATGCCATTCATTTCTAATTCTTGCTTCTCTAAACCCACAGGAAATAAATATGAGTAATATAGCCAGAGGATAGAGCGCTGGATCCTTAATGGTGGTTCCCTGATGTGGGAAATCACCCTTTCTTTTCCCACCTGATACAGCCATTTTAATTTATCTCTGAGGCAGAATTGAGGGTGATTGCCTTTTTTCCCCTCCCTGCTGCTGCAGAGGGAAGAGAGAGGGTCTCCTGAGTGTGTTTTCCCATGGAAGGGCTTTAGCTAAAGAGAAAAGCCTGCTGATTGTATACTTAATTTACATGCATTGTAAAGACTGCTTCCTTCTGCTGCTAATTGGTGTGTGGTCCATTAATGTTGCAAGTCCTGGAGCAGCCCCTTTCCTGGTCAGTCGCTTAAAGAAGCATAGCCGGGGGGGAAATGCAAATTTCCACCCAGCTCAGCAGAGGAATGAAACTGTCGGAAGAGTAATGAACTGAGAACTTGTAGGTACACAGTCACTAAAATGAATTTTAATTTAGTTTCAGATGCATAATATCTCTGTTAATTTAATCACCATTCTTTTTTTTTTCTGGAAGATTCTGGGTGAATTACATTCTTTTACAATTGCTTAGGACACAGTGTTTATTTTACTTTCCTAAAAAAAAAAAAAAAAAAAAAAATTCTAAAACCTAGAAGATTGCCCTAAAATCTTGAAGGACATGTAATCTTCTTTTTGAGGATTGGGCTCTCCTGGAACAATATAATGTATTACAGTGACTTTAATCCTAAAACCTCTCCGAACCGGTTCCTGAGTATGTGGGGCACTTAGGGATTATCTGCCCTTATATTTAGAGGTCTCCAATGTTTATCTCTGTCAGCTTCACCTTCTTTGATGTCTCTACCTGTTTTACTATCAAGTCATTTTGGGGGTGGTTGCTGCTAACCTCCATTGTTCAACTTAATAAAAGTCTGCATAATGTGGAAAAAAATTCTCAGGTTTAAAACCAAATACCTGTTTGGGTTTTATTTACCACCAACAATTTGCATGGTGAGTTGATGAACATTGAAAATCCTTTTTTTCTTCATTTTATAATGGAATTAGTGTGATTAAATGAGATACTGTATTTAGAGTATTTAGCACCGAGGCAAGCCCATGGCAAGAGCTAAACAAGTTGTCAGTTTTACAATTACTTCCACTACTACAGTGAATTAAAGTGCTGGGATGACTTTTGACTAGTAAAACAACTTTCTGAGATGACAAGTATGTTCTAGGTCTTGATCTAGGTGACAGAAATGCTCTCCATCTCTGCCCAAGTTATTTACTTATGTAAAAGTCCATTAAGCTGTGAATTTAAAATTTATTCATCCTACTAATTTTAAAAATGTGTTTTGTGAAAGCAGTTTATTATCACTTAATTGCTCTGACTTCAGAATCTTCCTAAACATCATTGGGATCATCTTAATAAAACTGATATATTAGTAGAGTATATAAATAGAAACCAGAGCATTTAGAAGACAATGTATTTGCCCATATGTATGAGTTAGAAGGTATCAGTTTAAAAATAATATGCAGTTTGCTTAGGTTATTAAAGTATTCTATTTTCACTGCAGAAAGTTGGGAAAGAAAATTTAAAAGCTCACAGCCAAAGTAATCAGTCATAGAAAATAACTCACAATGTCATCACTTAGAGAAAACCAGTGTTAATATTTTCCAAGTCATCTTTTTGCACATACACATAAATACACATATATATCATACATATTATAATAATGTGTCATTCTGGTATAACGTACTATTTTTACTTAACAATGTATTATATTCCCTGTATTTCAGATACTTTCATATGATATTTAATGTCTTCAGAGAAGTTCATAGTTGGAAAATATAAATTCTTATTTTGACATTTAGATTAGTTCTCCTTTTGATTTGACTTAATTATAGTTATCTTGCAATAAGCTTTTTTTGTAAAAAAAAAAAAAAACAAAAAACTGGGTGTACCTACCTAGAAGGAGAATTGCTGGACTAAAATATATGTACATTTTAAAACTTTTGATAGCTGCATCCAAATTACCCTTCCAGAAACTTACAGTTATTTACATTCCTGCCTACAGTGAATCACAGTCCATTTGCTCACATGCTTGCCAGTGTTGAATACTAAAAAAAAAACTAAACTAAACTTTGCCAAAGCAATAGGCAAAATGAAACATTTTAGATTATGTAGTTTTAGTTACCAGGAGATTGAATTTTTTTAATATATATTTTAGCTTTTATAATTCTTACATGTGTGTTTGCTTACTGTATAACAGTCTTCATGTAATTACAATTAAGTAGCATGAGCCTGGGCCATATTCAGGGTTTGGGGATTTTACCTGAAGATGGAACATTCTAAGCGCACTTGCACCAGGATTTGGTCCAAGGCCAACATCTGGTTAAAACTCCACATGAGGGGTCACCTGGGTGGCTCAGTGGGTTAAAGCCTCAGGTCATGATCCCAGAGTCCTGGGATAGATCCCCACATCAGGCTCTCTGCTCCGCAGGAAGCCTGTCTCCTCCTCTCTCTCTCTGCCTGCTTCTCTGTCTACTTGTGATTTCTGCCAAATAAATAAATAAAAATCTTTAAAAAAAAAAACAAAAAAAACAACTCCACATGAGATTACATTCTCATAATTCCCCAGCAACACAACTCAGTAGAGGCTTCCCTAATGAAGACAGTGGTTCTCTTCTTCTTTTGTGAGATACAGGTGTCAAACCTCTCCAAACCCTGAGGGCTTTTTAAATGGAAAATGAAGTGATCCTCCTCCATCAGCTTTGCTGGGGAACAAATTTTAAGACCCTAACAGAGCAAACAACTTTTTCCTTCTCCTTTTCTGACCACTATTTTGGAGATCAGTAGCAACCATTGAGCAAGGACAAAACCAGAATATACTAAACATACTAAAGATTGCCCCCAACATAGGCGTTAGGGAACTTGTGCATAACAGTGGGAACAGGGACCAAAAAAGGGCTATCCTCTGGGCGTACTGGATCCCAGTAAGTATTTTTTTTGGGGGGGGAGGTCCCTTCACTGCATAACACTTTGATTAAATAGTGCAATATAAAATTCATGAGCCGTGTGAGGTACAGTGATTTATTGATAAAGAGTCAGCAAAATAGATAAAGAAGAAGCATGCATTCAATTTTCTACGGTCCTATCCATCAGCACTAGTGAAGAATCTCTGTAGTATTCAAGCACTATCTTCTCCTGCACAGTCCAACAAATATCTATCTCCCCCTCTCTCTGTCTCTTTCTCCCTCTCTCTCTCTGCTTTCCCCTTTATGTCAACTGTGCAGTTCTGGCTAACTTCACATCTTCTAAGACAAGAAAGGTAGTAACATTGTTACTGCCAGTGACATGGTTTGTTGGAATCTGTTTGTGTTTCAATAATAGAGATCTTCTTGCTCTGCAATTCCAAATCTCACTGACTTAATGCTGGCTACCTACCTACTCATGGAGCTCCATCATCCACCCTAGGACCAGTGACCACTGACCTCCAGTAACTCTCTTTTCCCACTTTGCTTTAGTGATGATGACCACAAATGCAGTTTTATCCAGAGCACGCAGGAACATGTGAACAATAATTCATTTTCCTGCCATGTTAAATTTATCATGTGGAATTTCCTAGCATAAAGGTAAAACTATACCTTTCCTTGAATTCCTTCAGCTGTAATCACTGCATTCCTAGAATGGCCTCTTTCAATTTTGAGGATAGCTCTATCATCTAGTTGAGAGGCCTGAGGGCAGAGTGAGAAAAGTGGTCCTTTTCATGCAAGGGATGTCTATCCCTCTAATCATCATGGAGTAAGACCAACTCAGGAGAGAATAATATCATCAATGACAGACATCAGGGAAGGTAGTGGAAGAGCCCCTTTGGTTACATAGCAATGTTTTTAAATCCCGTGAAAGAGACAGATAACAGCCATTCCTGGAAGACTGCTACATACTGCGGGTGGAGCTAGCAGTGGGTGTGGCGTGAGAGTCCCAATTTCAGCACTGGAAGGCATATATGGGTTTAAGATATCTGCCCCCACTGCTGGGGTCCCCACTCCTGTGACTCATGTGCTGTTGTCAGAATGCAAACTGGTGAGAACCAACACATAAGCCACACATGTAGCCTAAACCCAATGGTCAGCTGTGGGTCATCCCATCGGTATCCTTCAAGTCATCCTACGGGCAATGTGAGTAAAACTCACCCCAAATCAGCATGTGGCAGCCCAATCTCACACAACCTTGAGGAAAACAAGTATTGCACTGGATAATATGAGTAAATCTGATTTGTGGTCTTGCCTTTTTGGGGTTAGCACAGATATTAATGTTTTTGTTTTCTTTTCTGGTCACAAAATTAGTATCTGCTCATTAAAAAAAATGGACAAATTCTTAATGTAGCAAAAGTGAAGTCAATGATAATGGCATAATATAGTGTTAATGTCCCTGGCATGCTATGGAAAACTAAGTAAAGATAAGATTGGATTATAACCCCTAAAATAAGTAAATATGTATGAGCCCATAGCAATATAAAAATAAATACACATAACTGCAGGAGGGAGTTTTCTGACAGAAGTATTCCAGATAATATTTGTAGACATACATGTCTTTAGACAGTGTGACTTCATCACCTCCACCTTGAAATGCAAGCTCTGCTTACTCACTTTAAATGAATCCAGCATGGCGGGGTGCCTGAGTGGCTCCATCAGTTAAGAATCTGACTCTTGAGGGGCACCTGGGTGGCTCAGTGGGTTTAGCCTCTGCCTTCAGCTCAAGTCATGATCTCAGGGTCCTGGGATCGAGTCCTGCATCGGGCTCCCTGCTCAGCAGGGAGCCTGCTTCCCTCTCTCTCTCTCTGCCTGCCTCTCTGTCTACTGTGATCTCTCTCTGTCAAATAAATAAATAAATAAAATTAAAAAAAAAAAAAAGAATCTGACTCTTGATCCCAGCTCAGGTCTTTATCTCAGGGTCTTGAGTTCAAGCCCCACAGTGGACTCCACAATGGGTATGCAGCCTACTTAAAAAATAAAAATAAGAAGTGAATAGACTGTGGAATGAAAAAATTGTGACTTCACAGTAAAGAAACTTGGTAAACACATTCTCAGCCAGATGATCAAGATTAATATAATCAGTGATAAGTCACTGTTGATAAGTTGGTAAGTCACTTGTTATCATGTACCACCCAATATGACACAATGAGAAGGGCACTTTCCTCTCTGCAGTATGCTTTCAAAAAAAAAAAAAAAATCCATAAACCGAGACTAATCATGAGAAAACATCAGACAAACCCAAACTGGGAAACATTCTAAAAAGACCTGACAAGTTTCCTCAGATTTTTTTAAGGACTTGAGAAAATAAAACAGAAGACACAGAGAAACACTCATAGATTGGAGAAGACTCCAGAAACATGATAACCAAATGCAGTGTGGTATCCTAGATTAGCTCCTGGAACAGAAAAATGATCTTAGTGAGAAAACCAGTGAAAGCTGAATAAAGTGTGTAGTTCAGTTAATAGTATTTTAACACTGTTAAATTCTTCACTTTGAAAATGTACCATGAACTATATGATGTCAACGTTAGGGGAAGCTACATGAAGTATACACAGGAAAAACTCTATACTATCTGAACAAGTTTTCTATACATTTAAAATTCTTCCAAACTAAAAAGATTTTTTAAAAATGTTAGTGGATTTCTTGACTGCTTTTTTCCTGAAAATGTTCTTTTCAAACAAATGTTTTTGCTTTCTATGTGATTGGCTACTTATATTCTTCTATGTGTTTTAATACTATTAAAAGCTTCCATAAGAGGCTTTAATGGGAGCATAACATTCTAGTATATGAAGTTTAATTAACTATTTCAGTATCACCAAACATGGAGAATTTTGTAATTTTTTTATCATTATAAGTAATTCTGTGATTAAAGCATTTTGTGCATAAATCTTCATTTGCCATGGGGTTTATTTATTTAGACAAATATTTCAACAAGTGAGAATGATAAGCCAAAAAGAATACGAATTTAGAAAGATGAAAAAAAAAGTATATATATTATCGGCTTCCTTTGCAGAGGGTTTATTGACTCATTTTAAAAGAAATAAGTGATATCTAGAAGAAATTAGAATATCAGGAAAAAGTGAATGAGACAGTCAAATCTAAATAGGAGAAAGAGAAAGTTGTATTTCTTTAGCAGGAGGTGAAGTATTCCAGCCCAGCAGGTATTACAGAGTTTGGAGAATGATCAAATGCAGCAACCCAAGAGAAGCCCAGGAAGTAAAAATAAAATCAATATTTTTAAAATATTTATTTATTTGAGAGAGAGAGCTCGCCTGTGAGTGCATGTGTTGGGGGCGATGGCAGAAGGAGAGAATCTGAAGCAGACTTCCCACTGAGTGAGGAGGCCAACATGGGCCTGGATCCCACAACCCCTGAGACCTGGGTCTCATGACCTGGGTGGACACTAAGAGGCAGACACATAACTGAATGAGCCACCCAGATGCCCCAGATCAATTTTTTAAATTAATTAATCAATTAATTAATTAATTTTTTTAAAGATTTATTTACTTGACAGAGAGATCACAAGTAAGCAGAGAGATAGTAAGAGAGAGGGGGAAGCAGGCTCGCGGCTGAACAGGTAGCCTGCTGCGGGGCTCGATCCTAGGACCCTGGGATTATGACCTGAGCCAAAGGCAGAGGCTTTAAACTACTGAGCCACCCAGGCACCCCAGTATTTTTTATTTAAAGGAAAATATGTATTGCTCAGTTTTCTAAATTTTTGAAAGGGGATTTATAAACAACCACTCATCCAATTTCGAGTCTATCCAATACAGAATTCTGGCACCTGTTCTGTGTTCTACCAGAACCAGACAAGAGCCTTGACTCAAGTTGAGTCAAGGCTCTTGTCTCAGCCTTTGTTTCCTCAAATTAAAGGAGATAGCATTAAAGTAGATACCTTTGAAAATCCTTTCCTTTAAAATTCCTAGACTGTAATCACCACTGATGTGTTTATGCCTCTACATTTGTAGAGAAATATTTGATTAGCTCTTCCTACGAAATGGAGGGATTTGCATATAGGATTTCCAATAACTTTTTCTCATGTTTCCCCTCTGACTGTGGAGTTTGAGGAGCTACTAGCACTGCAGGCTTCCAGTTAATACAAGGGACTGTGATATTTCTAGCCATCTCCTCTGAATGTGTCCAGTTAAAACATGCTATGAATTCCATTTGCTGTGGCTTTTCTACTGGATTCATTGCCTATCCCCCAGCTTAACACTCATTTTGTCTTTCTGTGATTACTTTAGGGAAGCATGGGACAAGCAGACTGTAGGCATTGTGCTAGGATGAAAGAATTTTCTAATTAGACTCTACTTAAAAGTAAGTAATAATAATAATTATAATTATATAATATATTTATATTACATTATTATATTATAATATAATATTATATTATAATATTATAATATATAATTATATTATTATAATTATATAATAATTATTATTATTTTTAAAAAGATTTTATTTGTTTGTTTGTTTGAGAGGAAGATCAATCTCTCGACCTCAAGATCAGGCACTGAACCAAAATCAAGAGCTGGGCACTCACTGACTGACCCACCCACGTGCCCCTCTATTTATTTTAGACCTTTTGTGGGCTATTAAAATTTGGAAAAATAAAAGCCAAACTCTATGATACAGATGGAGCAATAGCACCACTTCCTATCTGACTTCTACAGAATATTGTCACTACGTACAAGTATCCTTCCGCCCCCCATATATCTAGTTCCCGTGTTCTTTTCAATGCTCTGTCCAAATCTTTCTGTTGTCCTGAGCTTTCTTTAGTTTTTGTTGTTGCGTTCTACCTTTTCTCAATGTTCACACAAATCTTTTTCTTTTTCTTTTTTTTTTTTTTGTTTTTGAAAATAAAGCTTCACCAGAGATTCACCACATGCTGGTTTGTGTGTCCCTGGTAAGGGTGTGGTTATATAATAAATCATAGTTTCCTGAGTCACTAAACCCTCGTCTTGAATCTCAGCTAAGGTTTCTGATTCATTAACTAAGGGACTTTGGGCAAGTTATACAACCTCGCAAACTGCATCCTTCCTTTTGTAAAATAGGGAAAATAATTCATTTGCAGGCTTGTTGTTTGGCTTAAATCAGCTATTCACCGTATAAAATTCCTATTCTAAAATTTTGGTTAAACAAGAGATAATTGGAACACTGAAAGCCTATTGGAAAGTCAAGGGTCACAAATTTAGCATAAATCAAACACTTGGTCTAAAGTTGGGGTAGAGTTTCTCAAAATCTTGCTAAGTTTTGCCACATTAAATCAGGTTTACTCTCCTGCCTTGCTGTTGCTGCTGTTTTGATATTATTATTATTATTATTATTATTATTATTATTACTTTAGTGACTTTTCCCCATCTGTACATAACACATTTTAGTTAGTTTTTTGCTGTTGATATTGAAACCCCATGTCAACACCTTTATTTTGTTAAAAACTAAGCTGGCTGTGGATGGGTCTTCATTCACTGGACCAGGAAGTCTGCAGACTGCAGAGTGCTCTGTATTTATTAGCACAGGTCTGAACTGCCAACCTTACAAGGAATGCAGCTTGTGCAAAGTGTAATTATAATCTTGTTTTGATAGATTCTAATGGAATGTAATTACATACTGTGCACCTAGTGTTCTGATATTAATTACATTCCCTTTTGCTAGAGGCTACTAAGTTCCCCCAAATGGCCAAAGCAGTGTCTGGTTAAAAAAACAGGTACAATAGTTGCAAATAGTAGATATCTACATTTACCTACTTTACGGACTTCATTTGGATGCTATTCATAGGTGGTAATCAGCCTGAAGTTTGACCCACTGAGAGCTAAAATCTCCAAGTGGTCAAAATAATATGATAACCACGGTTTTATCAACACATTAAACACTATTTGATCTAATTCCAGCTGTGAGGATTATGTATTATATTGTTCAAGGGCACTTCTCCTTGTTTACAGGAGCAGAGGGCTCGCTTCTTAACCGTGTAACAGTGGAAAATGGCTAAATCTCCTTCCTGGCCTGAAAGTCTAGTCTTTAAATCTTTTACCTCCTCAGTCACAAAGGACCATCTCCCTTGTCAAAAGATTAGAAAAAGATTCTGTTTTTGGAAATGATTTTACTTCATTGTGTTTGAGACAGCTAGCTGAGGTTTATGATTAAGCCATGTCTATGACAGTTTGATATATACTCTTGGTACTCATGTTGTTGACCAGTTTATTATGTCATAATATTAATAGAAAGCTGTTATTAAATAAAAAAACTTAAAACAAATTATAGATAAGGAGATAATATATACACTACAACAAGATTTTACAAATTGTCAAGAAATACCTAAAAAGTCCAAAAGAATAATGACCATAGAATAAAAATAGACAATGTAGTAGAGAAGAAAATGTAGTAGTTAACATATAAATAAGATAGTCAAGTTCAGTATTGATCACGGGCTAACAAATTAAAGTACCAATGAAATATCACTTTTACCCACCAGAGAAGGAATTTAAAAAAGACAGAGAGAGAGAGAAAGAGAGAAATAAGATATATTGCTGGTAGGAATAAGAAGAAATGTAGGAGGAAGAATCAAGATGGCGGTGGAGTAGGAGACTGAAATATCACCAGTCCCAGGAGTTCAGCTAGAGAGGGATTAAATCATTCTGAACACCTACAAACTAAATAGGAGATAGAAGAGAAGAAGAGCAGCAATTCTAGGAACAGAATACTGACACTTTCTGGAAGGTAGGCCTTGCAGAGAAGTGAATCCAAAGCAATGGGAAGATAGACCACAGGGGGAGGGGCCAGCTCCCAGGAAGCAGTGGAACAGTGGAGCACAAAATCAGAACTTTTAGAAGTCTTCTCCACTGAGAGATGTTTCTCCAGAGGCTAAGTGGTGAGTGGAATCCTCATGGGGACAGTGTCCCCTCATGGGGACAGTCTCAGGACCCGTGGGGTCACAGAAAGATTGGGGCTGTCTGAGTGTGGCAGAGCTCTCAGGTATCAGAGCAGGGAAGCCAGCTACAGAGATAGAGTCAAGGAGCAGGCTCTCAGCTCAGTGTTACCTTATACCATGATCCAGGGCACATTCAGGCCACTGCTCTTTGAGCAGGGACCCCACAAGTGGCAGATCCAGAGAGACACCCCTTCCCCAGCTTCCTCCTCCAGAAGGAGAAGCACAGGACTGCAAGTCAGGAATCTGCTGGGTTTGGAGACCCCAAACAGGGCCATGCACCAGAAATAGACACATTCGGTCACAGGCCGGATGAGCACAGAGTGTGGCCAGAGACCAAAGAGATGGGAGGGATTGACTGCTTTTCTCTGAGGGAGTACTGAGGAGTGGGGTGCCAAGCTCTCAGTTCCTATGGGGCCAGAGATTGGGGAGGCCACCAACCTCATTCTCATCCTCCAAAGCTGTATGGAAAGTGTTTAGGGAACAAAAGCTACTGAGAGCAAACCGGAGCAGATTACTTAGCCTGGGTCCTGACAGGGGTGGTGCAATTCTGCCTTGGGCAAATACTTTTGAGAATCACTACAAGAGGACCTGTCCCAGAAGATCAGCAAGAACATCCAGCAAGACCAAGTTCACCAATCAATGAGAACTGTGGAACTCCAGAGCTAGGGCAAAGTAACACATAGAATTTATGGCTTTTTTTGCATGATCCTTTAGACTTTCAAAATTAAATTTTTTTAATTTTATTTTTTTCTTATTCTATTTATTAACTTTTCCTCTCTCCTATTTTAACGTTTTTTAACTATTTTATCTTATTAATACTTTTTTTAAAAAAATCTTTTTAAATTTTCATTGTTATAATATTTTATCCCTTCATTGTATTTAACTGTATTTTTTGTATATATACAGGTTCTTTATTTCCTTTAAAAACTTGGCATACAATTTCTTCTAATCAAAATATACTCTAAATCTAGTGCATAGCTTTGTTCTAGTCTCCAGCCTGATCACATTCTCTCCCTTTTTTTCCCCCAACCAACTTCTTACCTTATCAATTCCCTTTTTACAATCTTTTAAAATTTTCATCTTTTGAGTCATATTCTATCCCTTCATCATGTTTACCCCATTTTTGTATATATATAAGCTTTTTTTTCTTTAAAATTTTGAGAGGTAGTTTCTTCTAAGAGACCAGAATACAACCAAAATTAAGTGGGTGGCTCTGTTCTATTCACCACTCTTAAAAGAAACAAACAAACAAATAACACACACACACACACACGTATGGATATAATTTTTTTTTTAAGATTTTTTCTTTATTTATCTGACAGAGATCACAAGTAGGCAGAGAGGCAGGCAGAGAGAGAGGAGGAAGCAGGCTCCCTGCAGAGCAGAAAGCCTGATGTGGGGCTCGATCCCAGGACCCTGGGATCATGACCTGAGCCGAAGGCAGAGGCTTAACCCACTGAGCCACCCAGGTGCCCCTGGATATAATTTTTTAAAAATATTTTTTATTTTCCCCCCTTTCTCCTCCCCACAGTTTTAGGTCTCTTCTGATTTGGTTAGGGTATATTTTTCTGGGGTCATTTCCACCCATTTAATATTTTACTCCCATTCATCTACTCTTATCTGGATAAAATGACAAGGCAGAAAAGCTCACCACACAAAAAAGAACAGGAGGCAGTATCAATGGCTAGGGACCTAATCAATACAGACATTAGTAATATGTCAGAACCAGAGTTCAGAATGACGATTATCAAGGTGCTAGCTGAACTCAAAAAAAGCATGGAAGATATTAGAGAATCCCTTTATGGCGAAATAAAAGAACTAAAATCTAACCCAGTTGAAATTTAAAAAGCTATTAATGAGGTACAATTAAAAAAATGGAGTCTCTTACTGCTAGGATAAATGAGGCAGAAGAGAGAATTAGTGATACAGAAGACCAAATGATGGAAAACAAAGAAGTTGAGCAAAAGAGAGACAAACAACTACTGGACCAAGGGGAGAATTAGAGAGATAAGTGATAGCATAAGACAAAACAATATTAGAATAATTGGGATTCCAGAAGAAGAAGAAAGAGAGAGAGGGGTAGAAGGTATATTGGAGCAAATTACAGTAGGGAATTTCCCTAATACAGCAAAGGGAACAAGCATCAAAATCCAGGAAGCAAAGAGAACCCTCCTCAAAATCAATAAAAACAGGTCAACACCCCATCATCTAATAGTAAAACTTACATGGCTCAGTGACAAAGAGAAGATCCTAAAAGCAGTTCGGAACAAGGGTCTGTAATATACAACAGAAGAAATATTAGATTGGCAGCAGACTCATCCATGGAGACGTGGCAAGCCAGAAAGAACTGGAATAAAAATATTCAGAGCACTAAACGAGAAAAATATGCAGCCAAGAATACTATATCCTGCTAGGCTGTCATTGAAAATAGAAGGAGAGATAAAAAGCTTCTAGGATTAACAAAAATTAAAAGAATTTGAAAACACCAAACCAGGCCTACAGGAAATATTGAAAGGGGTCCTCTAAGCAAAGAGAGAGCCTGAAAGTGACAGACCAGAAAGGAACAGAGACAATATACAGTAATAGTCACTTTACATGCAATACAATGGCACTAAATTCATATCTTTCAATAGTTACCCTGAATGTAAATGGGCTAAATGATCCAATCAAAAGACCCAGGGTATCAGGATGGATTTAAACAAAAACAAAAATAAGACCCATTGATATGCTGTCTACAAGAAACAACAATCTACCATGCTAATGTACATCAAAAGAAAGCTGGAGGTCAAACCTTATAGCAGATAAATTAGATTTTAGGCTAAAGACCATAATAAGAGATGAGGAAGGACACTATATCATACTTAAAGAGTTTGTCCAACAAAAAGATCTAACAATTTTAAATATCTATATCCCTCACATGGGAGCAGCCAACTATATAAACCAATTAACAACAAAATCAAAAAAACACATCAATAATAATACAATAATAGTAGGGGAATGTAACACTCACCTCAGTGAAATGGACAGATCATCAAAGGCCAACATGGAAATAAAGGCTTTAAATGACACCCTGGACTAGACGGACATCACAGAAATACTCAGAATATTTTATCCCAAAACAAGAGAATACACATTCTTCTCTTGTGCACATAGAACGTTCTCCAGAGTAGATCACCTCCTGGGTCACAAATGAGGTTTCAACTGGTACCAAAGGACTGAGATCATTCCCTACATACTTTTTTAACACAATGCTCTGAAGCTAGAACTCAGTCACAAGAGGAAAGTTGGAAAGAAATCAAATAAATGGAGGCTAAAGAGCATCCTACAAAGAATGAATGGGTCAACCAGGAAAGTAAAGAATTGAAAAAATTCAGGGAAATGAAAACAACTGGTCAAAGTCTTTGGGACACAGCAAAGGTGGTGCTGAGAGAAAAGTATATAGCAATACAAACCTTTCTCAAGAAACAAGAAAGGTCTCAAGTACACAACCTAACCCTACACCTAAAGGTGCTGAAGAAAGAACAGCAAAGAAAGCCTAAACCCAGCAGAAGAGGAGAAATCATAAAGATCAGAGCAGAAATCAATGAAATAGGAACCAAAACAACAGTAGAACAGATCAACGAAACTAGCAGCTGGTTCGTTGAAAGAATTAATAAGATTGATAAGCCCCTGGCAAGCCTTATCAAACAGAACAGAGAAGGGACCCAAATAAATAAAATCATGAATGAAAGAGGAGAGAGCACAACCAACACCAAAGAAGTATAAAAAATTATAAGAACATATTATGGGCAACTATATGCCAGCAAATTGGACAATCTGGAAGAATGAATGCATTCCTAGAGACATAAAAACTACCAAAACTGAACCAGGAGGAAACAGAAAACCTGAACAGACCAATAACCAGTAAAGATATTGAAGAAGACATCAAAAATCTGCCAACAAACCAGAGCCCAGGGCCAGATGGCTTCCCAGGGGAATTCTGCCAAACATTTAAAGAAGAATTCATACCTATTCTCCTGAAACTGTTCTAAAACATAGAAATGGAAGGAAAACTTCCAAACTCATTTTATGAGGCCAGAATTACCTGGCCCCAAAATCAAAGACCCTGTTAGACAGACCAATACCCTTAATGAACATGGATGCAAAAATTCTCACCAAAACACTAGCCAATAGGATCCAACAGTACATTAGAAGAATTATTCACCACAACCAAGTGGGATTTATTCCTGGGCTGCAAGTTTGGTTCAACATCCACAAATCAATCAATGTGATACAATACATTAATAAAAGAAAAAACAGGAACCATATGATACTCTCAACAGATGCAGAAAAGCATTTGACAAAGTACAGCAAAGTGTAGGGATAGAGAGTACATACCTCAATATCATCAAAGCCGTCTATGAAAAACCCACAGCGAATATCATTCTCAATGGGGAAAAACTGAGAGCTTTTCCCCTCAGGTCAGCAACATGTCCACTATCACTACTGCTATTCAACATAGTATTAGAAGTCCTAGCCTTAGCAATCAGACAACAAAAAGAAAGAAAGGCATCCAAATTGGCAAAGAAGAAGTCAAACTCTCACTCTATGCAGATGATATGATACTTTATGTGGAATACCCAAAACACTCCAAAACTGCCTGAACTCATACAGGAATTCCGTAAAGTGTCAGGAAATAAAAAAAATGCACAGAAATCAGTTGCATTTCTATACACCAACAGCAAGACAGAAGAGAAATTAGAGAGGCAATCCCATTTACAATTGTACCCCAAACCATAAGATACCTAGGAATAAACCTAATCAAAGGGGCAAAGAATCTGTGCTGAGAAAAGGATAAAGTACTTATGAAAGAAACTGAGGAAGACACAGAGAATGGAAAAACCTCCCATGCTTCTGGACTGGAAGAACAAATATTGTGAAAAAAATATTGTATATGCTACCTAGAACAATTGATACATTTAATGCAATCCCTATCAAAATACCATCGACTTCTTTCAGTGAAATGGAACAAATAATCCTAAATTTATATGGAACCAGAAAAGACCCCAAATAGCCAGAGGAATGTTAAAAAAGAAAACCAAAGTTGGTGGCATCACCATTCGAGACTTCAAGCTCTATTACAAAGCTGTCATCATCAAGACAGTACGGTACTGGCACAAAAACAGACATATAGATCAATGGAACAGAATAGAGAGCCCAGAAATAAACCCTGAACTCTATGGTCAACTAATCTTTGACAAAGCAGGAAAGAATTTCCAGTGGGAAAAAAGACAAATGGTGTTGGGAAAATTGGACAGCCACATGCAGGAGAATGAACTGGACCATTTCCTTACACCACGCACAAAAAAAGACTCAAAATGGAGTCTCCTTGAGGAGAACACAGGCAGCAACCTCTTCGACCTCAACCACAGCAACTTCTTCCTATAAACCTCACCAAAGGCAAGGGAAGCAAGGGCAAAAATGAACTACTGGGACTTCATCATGATCAAAAACTTTTGCACAGCAAAGGATACAGTCATCAAAACCAAAAGACAACTGACAGAATGGGAGAAGATATTCACAAGTAACATATCAGATAAAGGGCCAGTATCCAAAATGTATAAAGAACTTATCAAACTCAAAACCCAAAGAAAAAATAATCCAATCAAGAAATGGGCAGAGGACATGAACAGACATTTCTGCAAAGAAGCCATCCAGATGGCCAACAAACACTTGAAAAAGTGCTCCACATCACTTCGCATCAGAGAGATACAAATCAAAGCTAC
This sequence comes from Mustela nigripes, assembly GCF_022355385.1. NCBI lineage: Eukaryota > Metazoa > Chordata > Mammalia > Carnivora > Mustelidae > Mustela > Mustela nigripes. The sequence continues at coordinate 27,832,128 of NC_081572.1, read as the reverse complement.
AATGAGATATAACCTCACACCAGTCAGAATGATTAAAATTAACAAGTCAAGAAATGACTGATGTTGACAAGGATGCAGAAAAAGGGGAACCCTCCTAAACTGTTGGTGGTAATGCAAGCTGATGCAGCCACTCTGGAAAACAGTGTGGAGGTTCCTCAGAAAGTTGAAAATAGAGCTACCCTATGACCCAGCAATCACACTACTGGGTATTTACTCTAAAAATACAAAAGTAGTGATCCAAAGGGGAATGCACACCTGAATGTTTATAGCAGCAATGTCCACAATAGCCAAACTATGGAAAGAACCTAGATGTCCATCAACAGATGAATGGCTAAAGAAGATGTGGTACATATATACCACATGGAATGGAATACTACGCAGCCATCAAAAGAAATGAAATCTTGCCATTTGCAATGATGTGGATGGAACTAGAGGGTATTATGCTGAGCAAAATGAGACCATCAGAGAAAGACAATTATCATATGATCTCTCTGATATGAGGAATATGAAAGGTGGGGGGGTGGGTTATGAGGGGTAGGGAAGGAAAAAAAATGAAACAAGATGGGATTGGGAGGGAGACAAAGTATAAGAGACTCTTAATCTCATGAAACTGAGGTTTGCTCGGGGTGGAGACGTAGGCATAGGGTGGCTGGGTTATGGACATTGGGGAGGGTATGCACTATGGTAAGTGCTGTGACATGTGTAAGCCCGATGACTCACAGACCTGTACCCCTGGGGCTAATCATACATTATATGTTAATTAAAATAAAAAAAGAAGAAATGTAGTCTCTTTTGAATTTCTTTTTGAAATCTAAATGTTAAACCATTTTTAGAAACATGTGAAACAACATTTACTAGAATTAAAAATATTTTTTTTAATTATTCATTTGAGAGAGAGAGAGAGACAGAGGATGAGCAAGGGGAGGGACAGAAGGAGAGGGAGAAGATGATTCCCTGCTGAGCAGTGGGCCTGACATGGGGCTCCATCCCAGGACCCCGGGATCATGACCTGAGCCAAAGTGAGATGCTTAACTGACTGATCTACCCTGGTGCCCCGAGAATTAAAAATATCTTTAGTTCCAAATAATTTCACTCCTAGACATCTATCCTAGAGTGAATGGCCCTAGTCGAAGGCTTTATATACATGCATGTTCATTAAAGCAATATCCATAGTGGAAATAAGTAACCAGAAACAAATGACTATCAGTATGAGAGTGGCATTAAGAAAAAATAAACAAAATTATATCATTTGATACCGATCAATTTCTTTTAGTTATTATTGAATAAGCAATGTAAAACACAATTATAATATTTCATTTTAAAATAAGTTTTAAAGTAAATTCATATTTATTCAGATGATTATGTACATTAAATTTTCACTTTGTATGAATATTTGTAAAATGTACAACTTCTAACAGTAGACTTTGTATATGGTTAAATGAGCTTGGAGCAAAGTATAGAAAATAGCAAGAGTGAATACCATGTTTTCAAAATGGGTTGTCTGTGGGATGAGGTGAATGGAGGTTGAAGGCTGTGGACAAGAGGAAAAGAAGGAAGTGTGGAGTAAATAAAGAAAAAATACTACAATCAGATAAAAGCAACATGTAATATGAACTCTTTATGTAAATAACACATATGAGAGTTTTTACATGTTAACAAAAGTTAGAAAAAAGAGGGAGTTAGGGGCACCTGGGTGGCTCAGTGGGTTAAAGCCTCTGCCTTCAGTTCAGGTCATGATCCCAGGGTCCTGGGATGGAGCCCCACATTGGGCTCTCTGCTCTGCAGGAAGGCTGCTTCCTACTCTCTCTCTGCCTGCCTCTCTGCCTACTTGTGATCTTGTCTGTCAAATTAAAAAAAAAAAAAAGTGGGAGTTAATACCTATTGACATGATGTGTACATACTATATTGTCAAGTTACTAAAAATAAGTTACTAAAAATTCAAGACAGTGGTTCTCTCTTGAGAGCACCATGGCATTGAGAAGGAATAAGAGGTAGGGAATGTAACGGGAAAAGGGTACCAATGGTTTCCAAAGCTTTTAACAGGGGTTACAACATTAATTTTAATATCTCAAGTATATAGGCTACATAATGGGTTTAATGGCTTGTCTATGTGAAATATAATAATAAATGCATTCTTCAGGTAGTATAAAAACAAACAGCTAAGCAATGAACATGCATGATTAAAGAAAAAAAAAACAAGCAAACAGAAACCTAAAACTTCTGGAAACATACACACAGTTTCAGAAGCTACATGTGTTCCAGGCTTCTAGTTAATATGTAGTTCAAGAGCATGGAAAAGTTGTGGAAGGAATTTGGCAAGGATTTAAATATTGAATGGAGTTTGGGAATGAAGTAGAATGGGGCTTAATAAAGGGAAAGAAATGCTGTTGTTTTGCCTTTGTACAACTTTGTATCATATTACCACTTTTGTGTAATAAGCATTACTCATATTACTGTTGCAATTTGGAAGAAAAACAAACAATGTTAAGGGAGAACATTACAAAAAAAAATTTAAAAAGGTAACTTACATAATTGGAAAGATGAGATTGAAACACAGCTTAAAACCTTTTTCAATGTTTAATTTCAGCTCAGAAACACCCCCCTTTCTTTTTTGCTTTTAATTTTATTTACTTATTTGACAGAGATTACAAGTAGGCAGAGAGGCAGGCAGAGAGAGGAGGAAGCAGGCTCCCTGATGAGCAGAGAGCCCGATGCGGGGCTCGATCCCAGGACCCTGGGATCATAACCTGAGCCTAAGGCAGAAGCCTTAACCCATGGAGCCACCCAGGAGCCCCAACACCCCCCCCCCCTTCTGACAGCCTTTTCCCTCTTTTCCTTAGATCAGTAGAGATTAATCCTTATCACTCATTGCATTGCTGTGTCAACCAATGTAATTACTGGAATTATAATAACCTGTTTCCTTCATTAGAATTGGCATTCCAACTGTTCCTAGCTTCTAGCATAATGCCAAAGACCTTGCAGGAACACAATAAATTCCTGAGAAATTTCATATCACTCATAAATCAGTGAAATTGCTACTTCCTGAACCAGTTCAATTCACCCTACTCCATCCACAACAATATCCATAAATCAGACCAGTAACCAGTGGAATCCATCTGGAAGACAAAAAGTCAGATGGGTGAGGAGCACCTGGGTGGCTTAGTCAGTTAAGTGTCTAACTCCTGATTTGGGCTCAATTCATGATTTCATGGGTTGTGAGACTGAGCCCTACTTTGGACTCCCTGCTCAGCGGAGAGTCTGCTTGAGATTCTCTCTCTCCCTCTTCTTTTGTCCATCCGCCATTACTCTTTCTTCCTCTCTAAAATAAATAAATACTCTTTTTTAAAAATCAGATTGGTGAATATTGGTCTTAAAAGTTGAAAATATACTTCTACCCTTAGGAAAAACAAAGCAAAACAAAAACAAAAACATGAAAATAAATAACCCCTGTTGAACCTAATAGGGTGTTATATATGGGGAAAATATATGGATATGCATATAACATGCATGGCTATATCACATATACTTCTCAGATATTGTTAATATCTTAAATGCAAGATGATAATTTCAGGAAAATGTTTTTGCTTATAACAGATATTTTTCTAAATTATTACTATCTCATTCAATTCAGTGCACTATTATTATCTTGATTTGACAGATAAGAAAACCAGGCAAAGACAGGTTAACTAACTTGTTAAAGATAATTGAGTCAGAAAATATCAGAACTCAGAATTGAATTCAGGTAGTCTCAGAGTCTGTGCTGTATTACTTCTAAATAGGAGAAACACATTTTAAAGGTTAAAAAATACTCTTTAGTGTCCCTCCATGTATTAAATAATAACCTTAATTTATAAAACATCTTATTTAAACATTTATATATACAACGTTTCAAAAGGTTTATGTTAATTGGAAAAATTCTGTCACTTTTATAAATTGAATAAAGGCAAAGAGTTTTTTAATTGAAATGTTTTTAAGAATTCTTCTTTTACAAACTTTCCCTCAAACTAGGATTGTCTTCTATGACCTCTCTGACATCATTAGTCACACTCAAAGAGTTCCAATCAAGGTACCTGTACCTCCCCACCCCTTGTTTGGTGTCATCTTTCTTTAAATTAATTTATTTACTTTAAAGAGTGGGTGCAAGAGGAGAGAGGAAGAGAGAATCTCAAGCAGACTCCCACTACACATGAAGCTCAAGGTGGGGCTTGATCTCACTACCTGAGCTGATCATGACCTGAGCTGAAATCAAGAATTAGATGCTTAACCAGCTGAACCAACCTCTTAGGTGTCCATCAATGTTATCATTGTATTTCATCATTTTATTTTATAAAATGTTTACTGGAAATACAAATGCTTCTTAAAATATGTTTATGAGAATTTTAGCCTATTTGTCCTACTTCTGTGTATGCATTTGGCCTACTGTATAAATGTGGTACATAGCAGTTTTTAAAGCACAGAAAATAGGTGAAAACAAGTTGCTGGAAATAAGCCATGTTTCGGATTGTCCCATTCACTTGCCTATCTTATCCTTTGCTCCTTAATCTCTCCTCAGCCTTTGAACCCCTGACTTGCTGCACTATGCCCAGGATGAAAAGATGATTGGACCCTTTAGAATGCCACTAACTAAATTCTACATGGTAGATCTTGAATTGATTACATGATGCTCATGCTAAGTGTTTCTAGATTACATTTCCTCAGGTGGTCAAGGTGTACATTAGAGTTTTGAAATACTTCACCATGAAGGGCATACTTTTCTGAATGTGGTCTACTTTTTCACTAATCTTCAAATTCAGAGCAGCAGGGAACACAGTTTTCTTTTTTAAGGTCTTATTTAGTTATTTGAGAGATAGAACAAGAGACCATGAGCAGGAGCCACAGAGGGAGAGGGAGAACCAGGATCCCCACTGAGCAGGGAGCCTGATGTGGGGCTTGATCCTAGGACTCTGGGATCATGACCTTAGCTGAAGGCAGACGCTTAGCTGACTGAGCCACCCAAGTACCCGAGAACATGGTTTTCAACACTCAGTCTGCCTAGTGCAGTGCACCTGGATGACTATCACCCTTCCTTACAGACAGAATTGACATGAGGAGTCCTATTGACACAACTGCCTCACACAGGGTGCTGTCAGTGTTATCTTTACTTTTCATTTGTTTATTTATCACATTCTATTACCTCCTTTTTTGTTAAGTCATCTCTACGTGGAACATGAGGCTCCAATTTACAATGCTGAGATTCAGACGTCCATGCTCTACTGACTGAGCCAGCCAGGCAACTCTCTGTCACCTGCTTTTCACCCAGATCTAGCCCAATTTCTTCCTAGACAGTGGACTATAATTTTTTTAAGAGTTTTTTTTTTTTTTTTTTTTGGACAGAGATCACAAGTAGGCAGAGAGGCAGGCAGAGAGAGAGAGAGAGAGGGTTTTTTTTTTTTTTTTTGACACCTACTCTGTGCTCCAGATATCTAAATTCAATTTCCTCCTTTCTTTGCCAAAGGTCTAGCAGAGATCCCAATGTGGGGCTCGATCCCAAGACCCTGGGATCATGACCCGAGTTGAAGGCAGAGGCTTTAACCTATGGAGCTACCCAGGTGCCCCGACAGTGGACTATTTTTAAAGGACCAAATTAAAATATTTTATAATACACTCTTCCAAATCTTTTCTTCAGTTACACAAGATAATAAATATTGATATTCCTGATCGTCATTACATGTCTTAGGTATTCCTGACACTACACAGACAGCATCTGTGTGTTTGATAAGCTTGCCTTCTGTGTTCCCTCATGTCACTGATAAGCAAGTTGACTGGGATGCAAATAGAACTCACAGGGTGATTGTTCAGGCTACTTACTTATGTCATTTTATATTCATTCATTCACTTATTCATTCAGTATACATTTTTTTGAAAGCCTGTTATGTATGAGAGATTATGTTATGTTCTAGGAACATAAACAAATAGAAAATAAGTCCCATATCCCCAAGGAATTCACAAATGAATGGGATACAAACAAAGCAACAAAATATTATGATATGGATAAAAAGTAACTAAGACAGTGTAAAGGAGACATTTCTAGAGAGAAGAGATTGATAATGATTTTCTCTTTCCAGCAACACAGTGCCTGACACAGAGAAAGCATCAAAACACCTACTGTCCTTAGCAATAAACAATATGTCATTTGATTAGGGAATTTTCTTCTGCAGTTTACAACTTTAAATTCCTCACATTTTTAAAGGAATGATAAGCAAACATTCTTACCACATATGGTGGGGAGTGTACCATCCCTTTGCCAAAAACTGCTGTTAAAATATCAGTTGAGTAAACCAAAATTTAGGTGTTGTTTTTTTTTTAACACCTACTGTGTGCTCCAGATATCTATATTCAATTTCCTCCTTTCTTTGCCAAAGGCACAGTGTTTTTAATTGGGAAAAGGCATAAAACACCACCTGTGCTCCAAGATCTTCACATTTTTACCCCAAACTTCAAAATGATAAAGGATACATTCCCAGAAGGTTCTTTTACTTGTGTTGCCCTAGAATAATTCCTTCATACTTTTACCAGTCAAGACGTTGAAGTACAAACAGAAACCAGCTTTGGCTGATTTAAGAATAAAGTGAATTCAGTAGAATGATGGTGCACACATTACCAAACTGAGGGGATAGCTTTAGTAAAAAGCTTTACAAATGGATACAGCAGTGGAAGCTGGGTATTGATGAGAACCATGTCCAACATCATGCTGCAAAAGCAGAGTGAAGACAGGGCGACCATCCCTGCTTAGGATCCCAATGCTTGCACCAAGCACTTCCACTGGATACTTCATTTTGTTCTGTCATTGGTGCCCCTGGAAGCTTAATATGTTGTTGCTTCTAGCTACTAAAACCCTTACCAGGATGGACCCCTTTGATTTGGGCCAAACCTGGGTCACGTGCCTTATCTGTATCTTTGTAGCTGGAGGCTGAGATAAATACAGTCTGTTGCACCCACAAAGGCTTATAATATAAGGGTTTTTCAAACATGAATGGGGTTTAGATGCTAGATAGTCCAAGGTGGGGAAAGCAAAAGAAAAATATCTGATACCTACTTGTACTAAATGAAGTATGTGATAAAGAAAAAATATTCTTTATCTTTTTAATAAATATAAAAAATAAAGATTCTTTATCTTTTTTTTCATACCAGAATAATACCAGAACATGACATATAATACCAAATAATACCAGAGCAAAACATAGAACAGAACATTTCAGAAAAGCATATGCCCTGGTTATGCCAGGTATCAATATAACCAATGCTGTATATCCTTCTCTCTCTCCAAAGGCTGTTTCTAGGTATCATTAGAAGCATCTTCATACACAAAACACATTCCCTTAAACCTCATAATTCTTGTGAATTTTCTGTATGTTGTGGAAAGCTGTGGAGCCTTCATAGGAAAAGGCACACATTTATGTTATGAGTAAGTATTCTATTTTCATTGTAGATAATAGAAAGGGCACAATTTTGTAAATAGGAGGGAAAAAAATGACACGATTCTGCCATACCCAAACAACCACAGATACCAGTAATGACTGTCCTTCTAGATGTGTAGTATATCCGTGTATGTATTGTGCTTCTATAGTCCTAATACAAAGTTTGTATGTATTTGTAAGTTTATGGTTTATAGCAGCATACAATATGCTGCTTTAATCCTGAATTTCCAAACTTACAACTTATTAACTGAGAAAACATTCTCAACATTCAAGTTTCTGTATTGCTTCTCCATGAATATTTCTCCTTTTCTTTTCATTCTCTGTCATTTTTTTAATTACCAACTCTTGAAATATATTAATTTGGTTCTGCCTCCTTGGTTGGGGGGGGGAGTCTTTTCAATATTTTCATCTTGTGTGATTTTTGCATACTATCTCTGGACATTTTTATTTTCTTGAGAGGTAGTACTCAAAATCAGGTAAAGAAGCCAGTTGGCATTTTCACATAATTGGTGAGTTCCTCAGGCAAGAAGACAAATATAACACATCCCCTGCCGGTTGCCAAAACATTTCCCTGTGTTTATATCTCTAAGGCACTGAGATAGGCTCTCAACTTTCATGTTAACCAGTAGCAAACCCTACCTATCACTACTGCAGGGAGTATCTGGGTTTTGACACCTTGAACCCTTTTGACTTTCTAGGAGGTCAGACATTCTGGAAAATGCTGTTTTCCCCTCCCTTCTCTGCTCTTCTCTCACTATGTTGTGTTAATAAGGGCCAACTAGTTTCCTCATATGGAAAGAGAGCGAGTAGTTCAAGAACAACTGTGTACAGTATAGTATGATGAGGTTGTGTTGTAGTCAGTAAGATACTCAAATTAGCTGAGCCTCCATTTTCTCATCTGCAAAATGGGAATAATAATACAGACCTCACTGGCATGTTGCATGTGCACTGCTGACCCCATAAACAGTAATTCATTTGCAATCATACTTAGGCTAACCCATGCTAACATATACTGGATCCATAGAAACTCACTACTGAATATTTTCAAAATTCTCTTACCTGTTGTTCACTTTTTAGCTTATCATATTTACTGTGGGTTCTCCTACATAGCTAATTTTAAAAATAAGGAAAACAATATTTACCTCATCTTTGTCCTATGTTAAGGATACATACAATATATTAAACTGAAATGTATTAGAATCAACTCCCTCAGGACGCCTGGGTGGCTCAGTTGGTTGGACGACTGCCTTCGGCTCAGGTCATGATCCTGGAGTCCCGGGATCGAGTCCCACATTGGGCTCCCAGCTCTACGGGAAGTCTGCTTCTCTCTCTGACTTTCTCCTCACTCATGGTCTCTCTCACTGTCTCTCTCTCTCAAATAAATAAATAAAATCTTTAAAAAAAAAAAAAAAAGAATCAACTCCCTCTCACCAAGTTTTGCCTACACAATAATATTTCATATAAATATTAGCTGTTTTTCTCCACAAATAGGACATTCAGGATTTGGGTTTTCTTTTTATTTTTTTCAATTTTTTTTTAACTTAAGCAGCCTACAATTTCATAACCCCTGCAACTTAATAATAGCTATTGTTTGTATAATGTGTTAAGTTTAAAGTCTCATTTAAGCCAGTACATTATATCTGCTTTGTTTCTAACTACAGATTTTTTTCTTGTTTCTGTAAGTTGGTTAATGAGAAATGGCTTACTTACATTTTTCTGTTGGTTCCCTATAGATGCCTTTATGTAACAGAGCTGTATATGTAAAAGTAAGCACAGTTACACTTTTTTCACCAAAGTTAATATTAAGAACACAAAAATACTTCCAGGAGAAATGAACTAAGATCTCTACATAATTTAGCTAACTAATTCCTGCAATTTTAGATGTAAGAACCAGTAAAGCCAATATTCGAACTGAGGATGGTGTGATTTGAAAATCTGCCCTATCTCTAATATTTCATGTTGGTTGTCACTGGACACTAACTAGTAAAACAAAATGCCCTTCATAAACTAAATTAGGGCAAACCATCACTACATAATTCTCACACCATTTTAACATAAAAAATAACTACCCTAGAATTTGGTGATGGGTATCAAAATTCTTTCAAACATACATGTCCTTTGGGGCGCCTGGGTGGCTCAGTGGGTTAAGCCTCTTCCTTCGGCTCAGGTCATGATCTCAGGGTCCTGGGATCGAGCCCCATGTCGGGCTCTCTGCTCAGCGGGCAGCCTACTCGCCCCCCCCCCCCCCTGCCTCTCTGCCTACTTGTGATCTCTCTCTTTCTCTCTCTCTGTGTCAAGTAAAAAAAAAAAAATCTATAAAATATATATATATATATATATATATATATATATATATATATATACACACACACACACATGTCCTTTGATGATTATCCTGATGAAAATGCTAACTGAATATAACCATAAATATGTGTCCGCAGCAATCTCAGAGTTGTTCATAATATCTCAGGCAGTCACATCACCCCTGGAGCTCAGCACTTTTACATTTTCAATCTTAGCACCTCAATATGCTTTCCCTTGCTATGTGGCTATTTGCATTCACATATTCGGTAGCCTTTTCCTTGACGTTTTGTGAGGGCTTCACCTGATCCATAAGTGCACCCCAAAGCAACTCTGCCAAGAAGCGATAGAAGTGATACTGGAAGTGTTCCTCTGACTAACAAGTAAATCTGATGCTACTCTCATGCCTAAAACTTTGGTGACTTCCAATCAAATAGGGAACAAGATTCTCCCTTATGAGGGCACCTGGGTGTCTCTGTTGATTGGGTGTCTGCCTTCAGCTCCGGTTGTGATCCCAGAGTCTGGGGCTTGAACCCCATGTGGTGCTCCCTGCTCAGTGGGGAGTCTGCTTCTCCTTCTCCCTTTGCCCCTTGCTCATGCTCTCTCTCAAATAAATAAAAATAAATTTTAAAAATGATTCTTGCTTATCTAGACCTGCCTATGTCTTTAGCCCTGTGCAACACCATCTATCTTGTTTTCTTTCTTTTTCTTTTCTTTTCTTTTTTTTTCATTTATTTATTTTCAGCATAACAGTATTCATTATTTTTGCACCACACCCAGTGCTCCATGCAATCCGTGCCCTCTATAATACCCACCACCTGGTACCCCGACCTCCCAACCCCCCGCCACTTCAAACCCCTCAGATTGTTTTTCAGAGTCCATAGTCTCTCATGGTTCACCTCCCCTTTCAATTTACCCCAACCCCCTATCTTGTTTTCTGAGTCCCCGGCCTACTGCACCATGAATTCTTACAATGCACTAATGCTCCATCCACCTCAGGATATTGGCAAGTGCTGTGTCTTCTACCTCAGAAAAGCTCCACCCCTCTGCACCCCTTTTACCTTAACCAGGCTTCCTTATTCTATAATTCTCAACTCAGGAACTAATTTTTGAAGTATCTCTGAATTTGAATCACAGGGATAGCCTGGGTGGCTCAGTGAGTTAAGGCTTTGCCTTCAGCTTAGGTCATGGTCTCAGGGTCCTGGGATCGAGCCCCACATCCAGCTTTCTGCTCAGCAGGGAGCCTGCTCCCCCTTTCCCTCTCCCTCCCTCTCTGCCTACTTGTGATTTCTCTCTCTCTCTTTCTCTGTCAAATAAATAAATAAATAATCTTTAAATTTGAATCACAGATAAACAAATACTTCAGGTAAACAAATACTTTAGGTATTTTAGTATAAATATGTCCCAAATATTGCCTATGATGTTTTGTATTTGTGACTGTATCTCAAATTAGAACAGATCTTACTCGTAAATACTTTCTTAGCAATTTCACTTTAAATTCAGAGTTCATCTGTGGGGGAAACCGCCAATTTTTTTCTATGAGTATTTAGTGCATCCTGGTACGAAGAGTGCTTAAATATATTATTTTATTAAGACTTGGTCTCTTGCCAAATGAGAGTAATTTCAGCTTAGATTGAATAAATTTTATCATGATTACCTAGTTATGAAGGAGATGCTAAAAAGAGCAAGAGAGAGTGAGAGAGAGAGAGAGATCACAAACCTCTCACTGAGTTGAGAGAATTAAGCTAGCTAAAACCATACCTCTAATAAAAAGAAAATGCCCTATCATATGATCTCCCTGATAAGAGAAAGTGCAACATGGGGGCTTAGATGGGTAGGAGAAGAATAAATGAAACAAGATGGGCTTGGGAGGGAGACAAACCATAAGTGACTCTTAATCTCACAAAACAAACTGAGGGTTGCTGGGGGGAGGGGGTTGGGAGAAGGGGGTGGGGTTATGGACATTGGGGAGGGTATGTGCTTTGGTGAGTGCTGTGAAGTGTGTAAACCTGGTGATTCACAGACCTGTACCCCTGGGGATAAAAATATATGTTTATAAAAAATAAAAAATTAAAAAAAAAAAGAAAGAAAGAAAATGCCCTAAAGGGTTTCACAGAGAAGAGCAATTCATACAGAGTGTTTTACGTTCTGTGCTCGTTCTGAGTTTGGGTGCCTTATGCTGTTCACTTCATGTGACAGCATGTTCTGGATGCTGTGTGAGAAGTGGAATTATGAATTCTGGAACACTGAAAAGAAATCAAAACAACAACAACAACAAAAAGAATGTCTAATAAATATAAATTTTGCTGTCTCAAGGCTCATAATGAAATGATTATCATTTATGTGAGCATCCACATAAGAATAAGTTATTATAGCCAAGACAGAGAAGCCTGATTCTCAGAAAGGCCAAGCGCAGAAAGCTATCATTCCACCCTCTCCTCCTCTTTGCCATCTCAGAAAAGATAGAGAAAATCTTTGATTTCATAATCTGAAATACATGTGGGGAAAAAAGTAGCATAGTTTGAGTATTTTGTTGAACTTTCCTCAAAATTGATTAAACACAAGGAGAGAAATCCTATAATTTGGGTTAAAAAAAAAAAAGAATGTAAACATCTCACCCTAGGAAGCAAGGGTTTGGTTGAAAATAATTTCCTCGGGCAGTTTATTGTGCAAGGGGTTGTCTCTATAGCAAGCTGGGACCTGCCCCTTCCAGAAAAAAAAAAAACCTCATAAAGCTGCTATCACCTTTGAATTAGGCCATAGAGGCATCAATTTATTAAATATCAAAAGAAAATTTTAGTTAATACTAGAATTTCAAGACACTAATATTCTCCAGTTTCCCTGGGAAAGACTGTTAGATTCAGGATAGCCCAAAAGCTATCTTCAAGTTAGGGAGTGGTTAAGAATTCAACTTACAAATGAGAGCACTATAAAGGCTGGAAGTGACATCAATTGCCCAAGCCTACAAACATTGGTAATTTTAGGCCCCTGCAGGTAAATATTTACTGCACAACTAGCCAAATTACTGTTGTAGATGCATAAATGCAAACACCCCTTAGCTGGGAATTTAATAAGTCAATTCTTGTATCGGTAGAGTAATTATCCACAAATGATATATTTTAGGCAAAATCTTAGGTTTAAAAGCTGAGAGAAAAGTTTCTGCTGTGGAAGTTCATTAGGATTCTACCAGGTTGAGAATGAGACAACATGGCATGGCTTACACAGAGCATTGACTATTTTTTTGTATTTGACTTATTTTCTGCCTTTTAAGATATGTGAAATTTGAGGTGAAATGTACGTATTAATTATTAGTTATGCTACTAATTAAATTAACTGTATTAATGTACCTATTGAAAGTCCATATGACGAATGCCATGTTAATTTTCCAAAGAGGATTCAGTTGGGAGTTCATGGGTAATAAATCTAATTCAGGGTAATGATGTCAGGAAATTTACCAAGAGAATGTACATTTAAACAAACCCTTTAAGAAGGTTTAATGTGTGGGGCGGCTGGATGTCTCAGTGGGTCAAGCCTCAGCCTTTGGCTTAGGTCATGATCTCAGGGTCCTGGGATTGAGCCCCACATCGGGCTCTCTGCTCAGCAGGGAGTTTGCTTCCCCCTCTCTCTCTGCCTGCCTCTCTGCCTACTTGTGATCTCTCTCTCTGCCAAATAAATAAATAAAATCTTTAAAAAAAAAAAAAAAGAAGGTTTATCGTGTTTCCAGCAAGGGAAACAGTATTGGGAAAGTCATGAAAAGGCAAATACAATGAAATGCAAGCATTTGAATATGGTTAAACCCAAACCAAATAATATCCATGTTACGAACTGAATGTTTGTGGTCCCCCTGAAAATTCGTATGTTGAAACCCTTCCCTTAAGGGTGATAGTGTGAGAAAGTCAGGCCTTTGAAAGGTAATTAGGATTAGCTGAGGTCATGAAGGTGGAACCTTTGTGAATGGGATTAGGACCCCTATAAGAATGTCAAGAGAGAGCTTGCTTCTCTCTGCTCTCTGCCAGTTGAGGATACAAGGAGAAAACAGCCACCTGTAACATAAAAGAGGGCTCTCACTAGAACCCAACCATACTGGCACCCTAACATTGAATTTCTACCTTCTAGAACTGTGAGAAATAAGCTTCTGTTGTTTAAAGTCACCCAGTCTGTGGTATTCTTTTATAGCCTGAATCGACCAACACAATCATTGAGTTCTTGATATTTATGAATAGTATTTTGTAGAGAGTAACTTTTTGCATGTTGTTTTGCTTCTCTTTGTAGATTTTAGCATTTTTGCTTAATGACTATATTGGCAAAAAAGGCAGATTAAAATGTTTAAAAATAGAAAACCTGTATTGTATAAGCAAGATATACACATTTATGTATGAACTGCTATTTTCTCCATTGATTCAAAAACATATCTTCATTATTGATGCCTAATACAGGTGCACAATGTAAGTGATGTATCTGTTTATTCTTTTCTTTGAGATAGGTAATTTTGACTTTGTATATTTATCATAGAATGGCCATGCTTTTATATGTTGTGAGGGTTTTTTGCCTTTCAGCTAAAGTGAAATGTCTATGTTTTCTGCATTATTTCTCTTATCTATCACATTTCAACATGTTTAGATTTATGTGGGCAGTTTTCTGCCCTTATGTTCTGAATATATTTTTAAACTTACAAATAAGTATCTACTGGCGCTTATAAAAGTAACTAATATAGTGTTATTATTATACAGTAGAAACTCAGATTTTAGTTCACTGACCATCTCAGATAATGCAAATCTATGTAAAAGCATAAAAATCTTGCAATCACATTAAAATGTCTTAAGTGTGGGTGTATGCATGTATGTATGTGTGTGTGTGTGTGTGTGCGAACTTGTATATTTTTTTCTCAAAATCAATATGGATAATATATTTTTAAACATTTATTTACTTATTCATTTTAGTTATGAAAGTATTCGATAGATACTAGCTAGTACAGTCGTCCCCCCCATCTGCAGGAGATATGTTCCGAGATCCCCAGTGGATGTCTAGAACCCTGGACAGTACTAAACCCTGAACATACTATATTATTTCCTATACATACATACCTATGATAAAGTTTAATTTGTACATTAGGAACAGTAAGAGATTCACAATAACTAATAATAAAATCGAGCAACTGGAAAAATATCCTATAATAATAAAGTTATGTGAATGTGGTCTCTCTCTCTCTCTCTTTAGAAACATCTTCCTATACTGCACTCCCTTCTTCTTGGGATGATATGAGATGATAAATTGCCTACAAGAGGAGAGAAGAGGTGACTGACAGGCACGTGTAGTACCATTAGGTTGCTATGGACCTTCTTACAATTTGTCCGAAAGGGTATCATCTGCTTCCAGACCCTGGCTGACCATGGAAAGCAAAACCACAGATGGGGGTTGGCAGCAGGGTTGGGGGGGGCACTACTGTATTTGTTTCACTACATATTCCGTACTGTATTAGGGTTAGAAAGAAAAAGGTGAGTAAACAAAAGTTGATATCCTGAAGGAGCTACATGTAATTATCTGGCCGTTGACCTGATTCCAAGTCGAAAAGTTCTTGCTTATGTCAGGATCCTGTTCCTGCTTTGCTGAAATAAATTCAGAGCACATTTTTCATAATTGCAGCATAAGTGACAGCTTCCTACCCTCTTGAAAACAAAGCCAAACTTGTCACACCAGCAAGCAAAAGAGTGATGATGTGGCAGGTAGGGGAAGAGCAGAGGGCCAGAAAAAGATTTATGTTGCTTTTTACTAAATCTGGATAAAAGTTCAGTAGGAATTAAACTCTTTCCCTCTAAGTACACTGCAGGGAATTATGAAAGACAAGGCTAAGCTATGCTGAACTTGGCAGCTTATTTATTGTTTTATAGATTTCTATTCAGGGAAGGACACAACCAGTAATGCACTTGCCACCGTTTCTCATCTATTTTGTCTTATTCTGAGAGTGAAGATCCCACTTCATGTTATCTTATTGAATTTAAATTTTACGGTCCTCCAGATTTAGTAGGAATTTGAAAAACAAATTGAGTTGTACCTTTCAATTTCAACCAACAAGAGGGAACATACGTATTAGGAGTTTGATAGGCATGACCTGCCCTATTCAAAATTATCTTTCAGTGTCAGGGAGTAGTTTTCAACCAAGGGTCATTTTACCTCCCAGGGGCCATCTGGCATTGTCTGGTGACATTTTTGGTTGTTACCATGGGGGATGTTGCTGGCATCTAGTGTGTAGAGGCCCGGATACTGTGAGACACCCTCCAGCACAAAGGCTAGTCGTTTCTCAAAAAGCATTGTCCATGTTGCTACAAAAGTTGGGTGGAGGCATAATGGAGGCATTCTGATAGAGGCATAATACTCCAGAGTGTATATGGACCACATCTTCCTTATCCATTCGTCCGGTGAAGGGCATCTTGGTTCTTTCCACAGTTTGGTGACCGTGGTCATTGTTGCTATAAACATTGGGGTACAGATGGCCCATCTTTTCACTACATCTGTATCTTTGGGGTAAATACCCAGGAGTGCAATTGCAGGATCATAGGGAAGCTCTATTTTTAATTTCTTGAGGAATGTCCACACTGTTCTCCAAAGTGGCTGCACAACTTGCATTCCCACCAACAGTGTAAGGACTGGAAGAGATTATGCTGAGTGAAATAAGTCAAGCAGAGAGAGTCAATTATCATATGGTTTCACTTATTTGTGGAGCATAACAAATAGCATGGAGGACATGGGGAGATGGAGAGGAGAAGGGAGTTGAGGGAAATTGGAAGGGGAGGTGAACCATGAGAGACAATGGACTCTGAAAAACAATCTGAGGGTTTTGGAGGGGCGGGGGTGGGAGGTTGGGCGAACTAGGTGGTGGGTATTGAAGAGGACACGGATTGCATAGAGCACTGGGTGTGGTGCAAAAACAATGAATACTGTTATGCTGAAAATAAATAATAAAAAAAAAAAGCATTATCTACCCCACTGTCAACAGAGCCAAGTGAAGAAACAGACATAGGTGAGGCTCTGAGAGACAAGGAAGGTGTTTCTGAGTCAGTTCAAAATGAATGGCTTCCCCCCCTTTCCTTTCACTTTTTACTAAACTCTTCCTCTTTGGTTGTGAACTACTTATCACAGACTACCTGAAAATCTAGTGTAAATATGGAGTACTTGGAGACACTGATTTATGGTGATAAAAGGTACAGTATTAACATCAAAACTTCTAAAATCAGACAGAACTGAAGTTGAGATCTAGATCTGCTACTCATTGACGTTTGCCCATGGTTATAGTTACATTCCTATATCTGAGTTCTCTTATCTTTTAAGACTTTTGCTATAAAACTTATCTCATTGGGTTTTGTAAAAACTAACTGAAACAGAACTGTGATGGAATAACTTGAGGCAGACCAAAACCCTCATCAAGAGCAACTAGAAGGGGCACTTCGGCGGCTTAGTGGGTTAAGCCCCTGCCTTCGGCTCAGGTCATGATCTCAGGGTCCTGGGATTGAGACCTGCATCTGGCTCTCTGCTCAGTGGGGAGCCTGCTTCTCTCCCTCTCTCTCTGCATGATTCTCTGCCTACTTATGATCTCTCTCTCTCTCCCTGCCAAATAAATAAATAAAATCTTTAAAAAAAAAAAAAGAACTAGAAAAGCTGAATAAAAATGTATACTTTTCAATGTATTAGAAAGCTGCCATATGGGTTAGGTGTTGAAAGGCCAAGATCTCTGAGAAAAAAATTTATTTATTTATGAATTCTGCATGCTTATTTTCTCTCTGGGATAGTGAATTAATTTCCCAATGGCTTATAAGATTCAGAATCCAGGCAAAAGCCAGCATAGTTTTTGCTGATCTCACAAGATTGGGAAGGTAGAAATTGGAATTTGGGGCTTTCAAGGCGGGTAGGACTTTTAGGAAGTGAGGCAGAGAAGCAAGGCAGACATTCCAAGTTTGCCCAGAGAGGCATCTGTCATACCTAAAATGCAGTGTGAAGACTTAAGAGATCCTGTAGAAAGGGGCTGAAGGTCTAAAAAGAAGTTTTTTATTTTTTTTAAAGATTTTATTTATTTATTTGACAGAGAGATCACAAGTAGGCAGAGAGGCAGGCAGAGGCGGGGGGGAGCAGGCTCCCTGCTGAGCAGAGAGCCCGATGTGGGACTCGATCCCAGGACCCTGAGATCATGACCTGAGCCGAAGGCAAAGGCTTAACTGGCTGAGCACCCCAGGTGCCTAAAAAGAAGTTTTAATAGTCTTGTGCTCCTACAGAGAGAAAAAGTGGAGCTCAGACCTGCCAAGGAGAAGGAATATAGTAGGTTAAATACTTCTTAGAGGCTGCACTGTAGAAACAAGGGAGAACAAGAGTTGGATTGAACCTTCCAAGGTCCATGTCTTTAGCTCAGAACAGATTACTAGAGCCTGTGCTAGGGGTTGAGGGCATCCAGGTAGGGCAGCAGAAGCAACCCAGGGAACCTGTCGAAGAGCTAGTAAACAAGGTGGTATCTGCACCGTTCTAAAGGCAGTTGCAACAGCGATGTCAAAGCCCAATGGAGTGAGGAGGAAGAGTGCCTGCTGGAGCAGGAGTGTGAACTGTAATCCAATATGAGGTACCAGAGTGAAAGCAAGGTGAACAGGGTAGTATGCAGATGAGAGCATCAGAGCCTGAGGAGCGTGAGGAAGCCTCTTCACTGGGAGGTGGTGATGGAGACAGATGCTTGTTAAATGTGACAGGGGCTGGTCAATTAAGTAAATAAACTGAGAGTGATGTCAGCCAGGTTTTTCACTGTCAGAGAAAGGAATTATAAAAATAGGAAGGAGAAAACCCAAGAGACTCCTGTGGTGTTAAATTATAATTAGAAGTATTAAATTAAAATTGGTGTGAACTCATAGTTCAGTATGGAAGTATGGAAATGTCAGTATGGAAGTATGTTGTTTCTGATTAATATGCATATGCATGTATCATGTGTGTGTGTGTATATATATTTACACATATGTATGTATAAAATATGATAAAATATGTTATATATGTATTATGTTATACATTTTATATTCATATTTATATAATATATATAGTACATATACTTAGACACATATTTATATGTGTATAAATGTATGGGAATGTGCAATGTAGTGCATATCTGTATTTATATTCTCTATCTCTGTCCACTGAGAGGACCTACAAGCAGAGAGAGACATTTCAATGTCAGTGAGCATACAGCATGCCTGCATTATTGATTTCCTTCAAAGATCTTAGAGGTTTATAGAGAAATGATTCATAGTAGGACAAAGGCAGGAGAGTACAAGATCTTATGCTGGAAAGTAGGTAAGTCCTCAAAGAAAAAGACACACAAATCAGCTTGAAAGGAACTCCACGTAGTAAATCTGAGAAAACTTGAACACTGGCATAAATAATGATGATATCAGATTATAATCCAGTGAACAAAATCAGACTCTGTTTACACTGTTGTAAATAAGTGGATAAGTAAAGTAAGTAAATATATGGTAAAGTAAATGGTGAAAAGACATTTTTCTTTACAGAAGAAGGAAACAATAAATGTAATAAGAATGGTCAAGTTAGAAAAATCATAATTTGGCAAATAGCATAGAAATAGGTAGCTTAGCCAGAAACACTGACTGTGAAATGAGTAGGTAAAAGTATGTAAAACTCAGTAAATTAGTAGGTGAAAATCTGATGAGGAATGGAATTTTTACAGAGTCTCAGAATACCTCCCTACAAAGTATTTATTAGTTACAAAAAGAAAAAGAGCAGTTTTACTGTGGATAAACCTTTTAATTACCTTTAATCAAGTGATTACAATTAATATTAACAAATAAATCAAAACTGTGCACTCTCAGAGAAGTGACAATGAGAAGAACATGGCATTAGTTTTATGATGTAGTTGTTGAGAACCCGTAACTTAAATCTATGTACATAAATTCTACCTAAGGGACATTCTTCCTGATAACTGGCTGATCATTTTCAAAAGTGATGAGGTTTTTTAAGTTAGGCAAATTTAGAAATATACTCTTTCAAATTAAAGGAGACCATGGAGAAACATGATTCTGGGCTGAAATTTTTTTTTACAATGGATATTATTTGGGCAACTATAAATCAGATGGTTGCAAACTTATGTTTGTTTGTTTTTTTTTTTTAAATTTTGATGGATGCATTGTGATTATGTAGGGGATGTACCTGTATGTAGGAAAAACAGACTAAGGTATTTGGTGGTAATGGAGTACTAGGATGGCAAGAATCTACCCTCAAATGGTTTAGGCATAAATTGTTTTTTATACTATTCTTGCAACTTTTCTGAAATTTTCAAATTGTGTCAAAATAAAAAGAAAGCACCAACACAAAAACACAATCACAGGTTCATCAAATTGTGTTCAAATTAATTATATATATAAAAAAAGAATTTCTAGAACAAAAAACATAATATCTCAATAACTAGGTTTAAAGGACAATAGAGGGGAACCTAGGTGGCTCAGTGGGTTAAAGCCTCTGACTTTGGCTCAGGTCATGGTCTCAGGGTCCTGGGATTCGAGCCCCACATTGGGCTCTCTGCTCAGTGGGGAGCCTGCTTCCTCCTCTCTCTCTGCCTGCCTCTCTGACTACTTGTGATCTGTCTGTCTGTCAAGTAAATAAATAAAAATCTTTTAATAAATAAATAAATAAATAAAAGTACAATAGACATACTAGAAGAGAGGATTAATTATTTGAAAAATAGTTCAGTAGAAAATATCCTGACAAAAGCACAAAGGTCAAAAATGGCAGAAAAACACAGAAAAAAAATAGAATACAGTGGAGGAAAATATGTATATGTATAAATATATATACATATATGTATATATATATATTTGTAATAGGAGTCTTTAAAAAGAAAAAAAGAAAGACTTAATTTAGAAGAGCAATATTTGAAGAAATAAAGACAAAGTTTTTTTTAAGATTAATGAAAGACATATAGCAACAGATCCAAGAAGTAGTATAAACCCAAACAATGTAAATACCAAATCAACCCATACTATATCAAACAAACAAATTAAAAAAAAAAAAAAAGAACTAGTCAAAAGAGTCACCAGAGGGAAGGAAAACAACACTGTACTTCAATGAAACAATAATAAGTCTGATAGATTCTCTACAGAAACAATGCAACACAAAGGACAATTAAATGATATATTTAAAAGGGCAATAATCTAGAAGCACACTGAATGCGAAGGTGGCCTAGAGTTTTCTCTTGATCTGGCAGCATATATCCTTAACTCTAACTTAAAGTTCATTTAGAATCAATATTATAAACTTGACACTTAGTACTTCATGCTACATGGAATCAGAAAAAAAGAATTTCTACATTTAATTAAAATAAAATATTTGATGATACCATTTGTAGTAGCATTAAAATTCAAACACCTAGAATTAGTAAGATATACATACATTGTATCTTAATGTACATAAAACTGATACACAGAAATCCAACAAGGTTACTTAAAGAGGGGGAAAGGGTTGTAAACAAGTTGTGGTATAAATCATGCCTACACATTGGAAAACTCAGTATTGTAAAGTTGCTAATCACCCTTCCACATTTCTCTGTAGATTCACTACAAACCCTTCAAAGTCCTACCACTGATAATTTATCAATACTGACAAATTGATTCTAAAATTTTAACAAAAGGGCCAATAATGGGAAATATTATCACCTGAAAAAGAACAAAACTAGAAGGTTTGCATGAGCAGGTAGTGACATCATTTATAAAATAAAGACAGTGGTCTTGGCACAAGAATAAACAGATCAATGGAATAAAAGAGAGTCCAGAAACAGAACATGCATACACAATCATTTGATTTGTGACTAATACAAAACTGAAGGACAGAGAAAGAATGACCTTTTTGATGCCTCCTGATAAATATCAATCTATATTTTTCCATATCCATATAAAAAATAAGTCATGGAGTATGTAAAAGTTTGACACTATATACAAAAAAAATTCCTATTGTACATTTAAAACCTAAAGGGTAAAAGAATAAAAATTTGATAAGATAATAGAATATCTCTATGATCTTAGGCTAGGTAAAGACATCTTTATCAGGACACAATTCAGAGTCATAATACCAAAATAGGAAAAAGTTTTATTATATTTAACTAAGAATTTCTATGTATTAGAATGTAACATTTAAAGAATAGAAAGCCATAGAGTGTATATATATGTATGTATATATATGTAAATGGAAATAGTGTTAATAACTCAAACAGGTTACTCTTCAAAAAAGGGATAAAAGGTCTCAACCCTTGATATATAAAGGTTAAGTAGTACGAAAGGTTGATGTCCCACCAATGGTGTAAATATAAATTGGTACAACCATTTATAAATCTCTTAACAGTATCTACTAACGTTGAACATGTACAAATGTTCATAGTAACATTATTACTTTAAGCCAAAATTGTAGAAATGCTCAAATGTTCATCACTTAGGAGAATGGGTAAGTCACCTACGTAGTATTTATTCAGTGACGTACTAGAAGAAATAAGAATTTAAAATTATGTCCAAACACAAAAACATGAATGAATTTCTTAAGCACAATGTTGAAAGAAAAATAAATTCAATATCATAATCATATATTATATGGATTAAGTTATATGGATTATCAGGATGCTACTGACACTCTACTTCTTAATACTGATGATCGTTAAGGAGTGTGTGTATTTTGTGAAAAATCATGAGCTCTGCACTCTGGCATGTATTTTTCTGTATGTATGCTGTGCTTCAATAACATTTATTTAAAATTAAATGGAATAATTCATTTAATATTTTTAAACTCATCAATAATGTAATAGTATAATACTGGGACACACTAAATGCCCAATAAGTGGTCACTACTACTACTATTACTATATTTATTCAATTGATATAAAGCAAAACAAATACAGATGCACTTCTAAGTAAAAGAACAGGTTTTCACAAGATTTCAATGGAGACGTTCTATTTTTTTTTTGGTAAGGCAAAGGTTTTGAGCTTTGGTTTGCATTGATCCCAATATATAATTTTCTCTTTTTCAAATTCGCGTCTGTGGGAACATGTAGGCCAATTGTTTATGGTCTGTTTCTGTATTAACTGGGACTTTAAGCTGAACTGCATAGTCAGAGAGGAGTAGCTGATTAAATAAGTGCACTCAGTTTGTTGTGATGAATCAAATTTGCAAAACTCCTTTAGGTTTTCAAATGAAAGCTTTCATAACAGTTGACTGCTAATGTTGGCGAGACGTTTTCTGTGAAGAAATATCAAAATTACATGATCTCTTCAATTTTTAACAAGAAAATGCTCAATAAAATCTCAATTACCTCAGAAATTGTGGTAAGCTCAAACAAAGCATAGCCTCAAGTGAAAAATAAAAGTTAATTTAAGTATTCCTTTGATTTGTCTATTTGGATAAGATGGAGTCTCTGCATGTGTTTGGAATTCTAATAGAAGAGAAGAGTGTACAGTTTTAATTTGTTGGGAGATCATTTACCAATACACTTTAATAAGTTACCTACCAATAAGGCAGCTGTTACATGTTCCCAGATCAAACTGCTGATTTGTTTATAAGCTAATGAAACTGTAAAATCTAACAAGACCAAAGAGTTTACTTGGCGTGTTTGTGAACCAAACTGTTTGAAGAAAATTTAGAGGAAAATAATCTTTGGAAGACTATAACAGATTATAGTTGAACCCTCTTAAGTTCTGATGTAGAATTGCCTCATTCCCTCAATTCTACATAATTCTCCTCTTTAAAGGAAGTTTTTTTTTTAATGTAAAGATTGTACACACTTTAAAGATATTTTGAAAATGAGTTAATGATAGAAGCAAGGAAAAATGTCACATTTCATTACACAGTGCAACCATTGCTAATAGTTTAGTGTAATTTCTTGCACTCAATTCTGGTTATACTTGTAAAACTGAGATCATATGTCATATATAAATTTAAAACTTTGTTTCACTAACTACTGTATTAGTGTTTTTATGATATTATCATCTTCCCTAAATTTTTAATGAGTTAATAGTATTCCATTTTTTGGTTATATAATTATTTTTGGTGCATTAAATACTATTGTATATAAGCCTTCTTTGTATTCAGTTATGTCTTTATTAAAGATTATAGGAAATAAAATCACTGGGTCAAAGTATTAAAATTTTGTGTATTTTATTTTTGATTAATACCTTTAGAGGATCCTTTTATAAACTGATCATGGAAATGAGGTAGAAAATTGACTTTTCTATTTCTATATTTAACAAAGATATTCAGATACTGTGCACAAGGTGTCACCTCTGGTCCTTTCTACATATACTGTGTGTACCTGTTTGTTCAAAAGCACATAATTTAAAAAACCTATTTTTCTTAAACCATTTTGTATTATTCCACTTGCTTTTGGAGTCAAGAACAACACTATATTATAGTTACACTTAAGATCCACATCTATTTTGATATTAAGATAAGTAGGTAGCTGGGTAGATAGATAGATAAATAGACAGACAGATAAACATGAAGGATTATTGGAATTTCATCCCATCTGGCATTTAGTTAAATAGACCCATGGAAACCCTGTCTGAGCACTCCAGACAGAAAGATTTTGTAAAGATAAAAAGTCTTTGTGACTCAGCATTTTCAGATAAATTATAAATAATTAATATTACTGCTCTTCAATACTGATTTGATTTTTGATTTGTAAATAAGGACCAGTTTATGACATTTGTATGTGAAGCCCAAATATGTGAAAACTTCTATAGGTATAGTAAGGGTGAAAAGGGGAGGAGACACTGAAAAATTTAAACAGGTAATTAATTTGGTCAAATATGCATTTAAAAAAACCACATTACAGGAGGAGTCAAGATGGCGGAGAAGTAGCAAGCTGAGATTGCTTCAGCTAGCCGGAGATCAGCTAGATAGCTTATCTAAAGATTGCA